>NC_064624.1:64307253-64609753 GCF_023898315.1 Schistocerca nitens
AATTCGAATGATCACCTTTACAAGAAATCAGACAGCCCACTTCAAGATTTGCACATAATTACCATCTAGTGTGAACGCCTGGACTTACACCAGGACTACTCTGTCTGCATGATGTAATCAAGTGACAGTAACCAATGTGCAGTTCCAAACATGTACGCTTGGGGCTCTGCTGCATAGGCCTAGGACTACATCTTAGGTACATCATGTAATACAGGCTTAAAACCATACCAGCTACAAGCGACGACTTCAAGTGACAACAAGTGGAAGACAGTTTTTGACAATGTTTATTATCGGTGATGAAGCCAAGTTTTGTGTGTCTCGAAAGGTAAATCATACACATGAGATTATAGAAAAAATTCGTGGTTCACCTAACATTAACGTCTTTTGAGCCACGTCCTCTTCAAAAGTTTACAGACTACTTTTCTTCCTGGAGAAAACTGTGCCTGATTTCGTGTACCTACACACACTGCAGCTGTGGCTTATGCCAGAAGTACAGTAAGCAAGTGAAGGGTTCATTTTGCAACTACAAAATGCTCCACCTTACTTTCTTTCAGACATTTATGATTGTCTCAATGCCGAATTGCCTCAGTGTCGAAATGCACATGGTTCCCATTGTCACCCTCTTCTCCAGTGGCCCCGCACAATCACCTGTCTTAGCTTCATATGATTTCTTCTTATGGGGTTAAGACAAAGATCACCACATTCCTGCTTCCATTGCCACTTCATTTGGAAGAGTTGAAAGGAAGGACTAATATGGTCGCTGACAATGTAATTGGTAATATAGATAGAAACTGCCTTGGACAGATTTAAAAGCACAGAGAACATAACATTATGGCATAAAACAGAAAATTCTGTTTCCAGTTCTTCAGAAGGATGAGAAATGCACTGAACTCTTCCTGGGACTGACATGAAAGAACGCAAAAAACCGATTTAAAAAATTGATTGGGCTTGTATGCCACACAGTGATAAAAATTTCTCTGTATTCCTATCTGATAGTAAATACATAGCAGATGATATGTATATCTGACACTGAAAAATTTCACACGAGTATTAGTCATGAGCAGCATAACACCAGTAAATGATGTACTCTAGAACTAGTCAACCTTAGAGTACTGCTAATTATTTTGAGCAGCTTGAGCCAATATGAAGAGACTAACACATTTTTATTCTTTCATTTTTCTACAGTGCGTTTGTGGAGAAAAACGTGTTGCCCTGAGTGGCATGTGGCAGAGACCAAGTGAACTAGTTGTGACATGTTTACCACAAGCAGCCAGAGATGCTAAACAGCACTATGAATTTTGAGTAAATGTAAACAGTAGTATAAATGTGCACTCTTGCTATACATTATGAATTTTAACAACTGAGAAGCATCAAAAGAGTGCTGCGTGGACAAGTTTCACAAGGTGCATTTTAGCTGTGTATGTTTTTACTTGCGAAAATTCTGTTTTTAATGAACTTTTTGTCAAACCTGTGTGGAATATGCAATCCGATCTCCACTCAAATGTGTACATTACATGAGTGATGAATGCACAATGGAACATGATGTAGACCCGAACAAGTTTTTAAAGATCTGAAGGTGACAATCTTAGCTGTTGAAACCAGTCAATAAGAAACTGTTTAGATCAAAATCTTGCCCATAGACTATTTCTATGAAGTACATAGAGATCGCTGATTCTCATTTCTCATTATAAAAAAATTCAGAGAAATTATATGCCAGTTTAAGCTTAGGGAACAGATGTGTAATGAGCAGGCTGGTGGAAATATGAGATGAAATATCACAAAGGTGCCATTAGAAAACAAATTTTGTGAACAAACAAAACAAAAATTTTGTACAGCTGCTTGATATGTATTTACGTAGAAATCTATAACTGTCTGTAGTACCTTTCCAATATAAGGAAACTTTTGAAAGTGGAGTCTTTTTAATTGACATTAGCAAATTAGAATAAAAAGTGATTGATGAACTTTTGTCATAGACTTCCTTCTACCAGTATGAAGCTTACAGTAGACGCTGAAGTTAACAAAACACACAGACTTGGAGAGGAACAAAGCACAAACTGAGTGTGACTTTACCTTCTGGATTCTTTTCTCGACTTTATTTCTAAACTAATTTATAGTAAAAATGTGAAAATAAGCAGTTAAATATTCATCTAATGCACTTTGCACATTTCTTTAACACAATTATTTTCTTACAACATTATAATGTTTTCTGTCATTGCTAGCACTTTTTTAAAGAGGACATTTAAGCTTCATTTGTCCTCTTATTTATTTTTTTCCTGATGATCGGAGTTCCATGTGACTTTTCAATATAAATACTACATTACTTGTAACAATTATTAACAAAAGGTTTACATGAAGTAATTGTATTTTGAATGCTATTAATCGCTTCCTGAAGCAAAATTAAATCAATCCAAGAATAACAATAATTACCAACTGATGAAACTGTTACTGTTATGCCACTTGCTGTGGCGTCACTTTGGTTGCAAGTCACTCCTGCACCCCACATCAGTTAAATAAGAGCAAATATTGAAGTCACTCTATAACGAATTTGGAATTATGCTTCGTGCAAGTGCACTTAAAGACACTCTAATACAATTCATTTGCATTGTTAAAAACTACACTTAATCTCTGTAATCTCGTTCATTTCCTATATTAAAGAGTATACTTAATCTGAAGTTATACTGTCACCAGAAACCTCCTTACTTCCTTCCTCAAATCCACTAGGTCAGTGTCTAACGCTTTGCACTCTGTAATGGAGACATAGGGCATCTGTGTACACTCATTTTTTAAATCGCCACCACCTGGTGGCGAGCGTGCCACAGGGAATTGCACAAGCCTCTTTGTGGAAACAATAAGGTCACTGACCAACAATTAGGATATGCATTAAAACAAGAAGTGCACTTTCTTGCAAGCATATTTACATAACCATTACAAACCAAAACTTTTCATTGTTTGATATTTTTTGAATCTCTTCAGGGTGGTCTGTTTCCGCTATCATTTTACTCGAATTGTTTACAAATGAATCACTGTCATTATAAAGACTATTGTCATGGAAATTGTTGTTGTTCTGGTTTTCACTTTAAGATTTCTGTACAAGCTCTACACTGCCTACCTCAGAAAGGAATGTATATGAAGAATTAGCCATTTCACACCAACTTACTTGAACTTTGTAATTACAACTTTTCTCTCAACATTATGGCTATAGTTCGACACTGATTTAACACAGACTTCCCCAAATAGGAAGCAGTCAGGTTCGAGAATGGGGCATGTAAGAGCTACGGAAAGCAATATTTGGAATATCGATCGCCACTGGCCATTGGAGTGGGAAGGATTGAGAGCATTGAAGCTGCCAACCCTAAAATCCGAATATACCGCCATACTGTATTTAGTTTCACCATTTGTAGAAATGTGTGAGCTAATGTGAAAGTACAAATCACCTTCCATTAACTATCCAATAATACTTGCTTACTCAGACAGAAATCTTAACTGTGCATCATATAATGGGACAGCATAAACAATATAAATTAACACTGATGTGCCCACAACTGCAGTGGCCAAATGTTTCACTGCTAGCAATGCGAAATGTAGAAATTAAATATTACATTCCTGTTAATATACACATCATATAGTCACAGTCAGGGCACATGCTGTTTGGAATAAAAACACGCATGATGTTGTCAAAGTTACTTTGTGCTTACCAATAATGAAATAATGCTCCACATCTTTTTCTTTTTTTGGCTTAAGTATGGTAACATTATTATTGTGATCAGACTTTCACAACTGTCTCTCTGCATTTCAAAGAATATATAGGATATTTTTCAAGATGCACACAAAATTAACTAATAATTTCTTTTAGTAGGCTATAATATACCTTATTTACAACCATACAGTTGCAACATAATTTTTAGAAATAAGTCTGTATGGGTGCCAGTTGGACTGGCAGACACACCACTTCCAGTGGCTGTAGCACAACAAACAGTACTAAAACCGACACTTTTTGTAGAGCTCTTTGATATAGTCTATACTGAATCTGCATATTATCCTAATACACAGGTATAAATATCAAAGCTACCAATACTGCATACTGGCTTCAGAAGCACTGAAACCATAATGGCAAGTGCTCGATTTACTTCTGACACTAATTAGTGTGGGTGAATGAAAGTGGTGCCAAATAGTTAAAACGACTTTATCTTTTATGACATAACTAAAAGTGGCTTCAATTGAGTGATGGCACAGTAATTGGGGTGCTGCAATTTCTGCATGGTTACACAGTTTTCTATATGTCGTCTGTGAAAACTGAAATTATTGAGGCAGGTATTATGTAGTAGTATAGAGCGTGGCATTCGAATAATTAATTACACATGAAAGAAAATGCAAAAGATACCAAAACGGATTTCAGGCAGGAATAAAATGGAAATCACACATTCACCTTTAAAAGAATTACCATTCAAACCTGAAAATTGTTTTATAAATCATTTCTGAATTACAAAAATTTTGTGACGGCCTTCGTAGCGACAACACTTCGCTGTAGAAACGGCCTACGAAGTCACCGCCACACTTTTAATAGCGGGCCGACCGGTCCGCTGGAACAGTGAACAGAAAGTTGAAAATCCAAACATTCGGATTAAATGAAAGTCGGTACTTATCTTTATTAACGACGATACAGAACACAGTGGTGAACATGGTCTACAGAAAACTGTCTAGTTCGAGTTGGAGCGGCTAGGTCAGCGTCGGCTGACGACAAACAACAACTCTGCTGCGATGAGCACACAACTGACTAGCAATTACACAATTCGGTGGCGAGTCTACAACTGAGCGGCGAATCCAGAACTGTCCTAGCGCTCGCGACTCCAGCGCTTAAGAAGCCAGCAGCCAGCGGTGGCGCGCGCAGACTTGCGGCGATTTCCTGTATCGCTGGCGCTGCTTATGCGGACGGCGTCCGTACTTTGATGCTGCCAACCTTTTGGCAGCGGGCTCGGGTGGCATTACTGGCTAGGATATAACAAAAAACAAATTTAGAGTACTTCTTGAATCATTTATCAAGCTCCATTTAAAGATGAGGAACACAAATTTTTGACGCAAACCCAGTTTGCCTGAAACTGCAGGTGATAGATACTGGCATGTCAGCGTTATAGTGCCTCTACACTATCCTCAAAAATACATTTTTGGGGTACTTACATGAGATGCTGGAGTATGTTTACAGAAGTAGCAATCATAATAAAATTTCTATCTGTGGGCCACTTTCTAATAACAAGAACAAATGTTGCATAGTTGTAGAGCTGCATATTGGACACCATTTAAAAATCCGATACTCATATTAAAGATGCATTATAAGTTCGAGTGAAACTGCAAATGACACTTCGATATTTGACATGTGGCATTTACCTGTCATCTCTCCAATATTTATATCATGTCCCCAAATACAAATTTTTAAATTCTTGCATGTTCTGTTCCATGTTGTGTACTATGACCAGAAGATACAATTGAGGGCTAATATTTTTTCATCCTTGCACCCAATGTCAGTTAAAAATGTCAAAACAATAATGTTACTCTATAATAAATTTTATAGTTATGCTTTGTTCAAGTGCACTATAACATAATTGAACATTGAATATCCATGTTCCTGTATTAAAAGGTAGAGTCAAGTTGAAAGTATGTTGCCAACAGCAACCTTCTTTACTTCCTTTCTGAAATTCACTGGATAGATGCTCAAATGTATGTCGCCTGTACTATGATCTGAATACATTTGCCAATATTGTGTTGACATTCAACATTTGTAGAATTTAGTGAGCTGCAGTGAAACTACAAATCCCCTTCCACTAATTACACAATGACACATGCTTGCACACAACCAGAACCTACCCATGTGCCTGATAGCACAGATATGATACATTTCCACCACATAGATTAACCATTTTTGCTCATATCTGCAATCTCAAAAAACTTTAGCTATGAAGAACTTCGAAAGTAGGAAGTTGATATATGCTCCTACTGAAATAATTTAACTAAAAACATACATATCATGTTGTAAGAATTGCTTGGTACTCACCTTGTACACAACCTACAGAATGATGCCACACTTTATATCTTCTTGTTGTCTCACTGGCTAAGCAGAATAATAACAGTATTTCTACCCAACTTTCTCAGATTATCACAACATATTTTAAAGAAAATACAATTTGTTTTTCTCACAAAAAAAAAACAAGCAAACACCATCCAAACAGGCCTTGAAGGTTCAATAGTACTGACTGGCCGACATGTCAGCCTCAGTCTTTAGGCATCATCAGATGAGTATATGGAGGAGCACATGGTGAGTACACCACTCTCCCAGCCATTGTCAATTTCCGTGAGCAGCTTTTGTAGACACATAAAATAAAATAACAGGTTTCTAGAGTACAATTTTTTTCATGTAGTGCCAAACATTTTCAGCAAACAATCTTTTTAGGTGCCAGATAAATCTGTAAACACGCCACTCTTCGAAGATTTTAATGATTTGTTATGTTCATTGATTTAGGCATAGTGATTAATTCTTATTTTGGCTTTTGGCACAAATAAATGACAACTGTAGACAATTTCACGTGTACCTACATCAACATATATGCTCTGTAGGCCAGCCTGAAGTCAATGGTACAGGGTATGTCCAAATACCAGTTATTAGTGTTTCTTCCCATTTCATTCCCTTGGAACATGGGAAGCATGACTGTTTGAACACCTCTGCATGTGCTGTAATTAATCTAATCTTTCCCTCACTATATCTATGTGATTGATACATAAAGGGTTATAATATATTCGCATAGTCATCATTCAAAGTCAGTTCTCGATACTTTGTTAGTAATCTTTCTTAGGATAGTTTATGTCTGTCTTCAAATTCTGCAGTTCAGCTTCTTCAGCATCTCTGTGACATTTTCACAAAGCTCAAACAAACCTGTGTCCATTTGTGCTGCCCTTCTCTGTATACTTTCAATATCCCCTGTTAGCCCTTTCTGGGACAAGTCACACACAGTTGAACAATATGCTAGAACCAATCACATGACTGATTTGTAAGCAATTTCCTTTGTAGACTGATTGCACTTCCCCAGTATTCTACCAATAAACTGGAGTCTACCCTCTGCTTTTGCACCGACTGAGCCACCTCATATCCCTACAAAGGGTTATACCCAGGTATTTGTATAGCTCGTCTCATTGGTATTATAGTAATAGGATACTACACTTTTTCGTGTTGAAATGCACAGTGCTATGTTTCTGATCATTTAAAGCAAGTTGTCAGTTATTACATGCCTTTGAAATCTTATCACGATCTGGCTGAAAATTTACACAGCTTCTTTCAGACAGTACTTCATTATGGATGACTGCATCATCTGCAAAAAGTCTGAAGTTACTGTTAATATTGTATACAAGGTCATTAATATATGCTATGAACAGCAAGAGCCTAACACACTTCCCTGGGGCACATCTGAAGTTATTACTACATGTAACGACGACTCTCCATCCAAAATAACATGCTGCATCCTCCCTACCAAAATTCCTCAATCCTGTCGCAAAGTTCAATTAATACTCTATATGAATGTACTTTTGATAACAAGCACAGGTGTGGTACTGAGTCAGATGCTTTTCGAAAATCAATAAATACTGCATCTACCTGACTACCTTGATCCAAAGATTTTAGTATGTCATGTGAGAAAAGAATGAGTTGGATTTCACATGACTGATATTTTCGGAATCCTTGCTGGCTGGCATGGAGGAAGTAATTCTGTTCGAGATACCTCATCATGTTTGGGCTCAGAGTATGTTCTAAGATCCTAAACCAAATGGATGTCAAGGATGCTGGACTGTAACTTTGTGGATTACTTCTACTATCATCTTATAGATGGACGTGACCTGTGCTTTCTTCAAATTACTAGGCACCATGTTTTGTTTGAGGCGTCTGTGACAGATTTTAGTTAGAAGGGGGGCTAACTTAGCGTAAATTCGGTGTAGAATCTGACAGGGATTCCATTGGGCCCTCGAGCTTTACTAAAGTATAACGATTGTAGTGGTTTATCAGCACCACTGACACTAGTACTTACTTCCCTCATCTTTTCAGTGTTACGAGGACTAAATTGGGACAGATCACCTGGGTTTTTCTTTGAAATGGAAAATCTGAAAACAGAGTTAAGCATTTCAGATTTTGCTTTGCTACCCTCAGTTTCAGTTCCTGTTTCCTTCGCTAGGGACTGGACAGTAACTTTTGTGCCACTAACAGCCTTTACATACAACCAGAATTGCTTTGGGGTTTGTGAAATATCATTTGAAAACAATGCCCGGCAATTCCTGCCCATCAGTACGTGAGGTCTTCCTGGTCTCGGTTTATCTATGTTTATTCCTTCATAGCTCCACGTCAGAGTCACAGCATCGATATTCGACGTGGGTAGCTGACAGAACATTTGACAATATTCTGCTGTGGCAGTCACTGAAAGCCTCACACATTGATCTCTTGACAGACAAATGCGTTTTATTCAGCAATTCTCTAGCTACAGCTCTATGCTTTGTTTTACATCTATGACACAGTAGTCTATATTTCTTTAGCTGTTTCTTTACAGTAACTGTATACTGCAGACATTACTTCCCATTATGAACTGTTCTACTGGGTACATATCTGTCCAGTGCAAGCTCAAGTATTCTTTTAAACTTGAGCCAGCATTCCTCTACATACTGCTGCCCTGTGCATAAACTTTCAGTTCCTCATTGAGATACGACACTACTAATTTTTTTATCTACTTTACTGAATACACACACAGATTATATATATATATATATATATATGCTTGTTTCAGTTATTCTTTGTACTCTGTTAGTCATTTGCTGCCACAACCATATCAAGTTCACTGATGTGGACATCCTTTAGAAACAATATATTATCATCATGAGTGAGGTTCCTAACTGTCTGTTCTAGTTAGTTTTCAGAGAAGGCAACGGGACCGATGACCTCACTGTTTGGTCTCCTCCCCCAAATTAACCTACAAACGACTTTAATTTTTTTCCTAGCAGATATGCAGCTCTGATTCCAAGAATGTTAGAACGACCTCTGTGGTAGGTTCCTTCTTCCGCATTGATTGACTTTGACCACAGCAGCAGATGACTAGAGTTTAGTAGTTCGTGTCATGCGTTTGTACGGTACTATGTTGCGTTTTGTGTGTAATATGTAAGTGATTTGATGGTGGAGACAGGAAATCACGGAAAGACGCATATTGAGTGTGGTACTAAGTCAATACTTAATTTTTATTATCATTACAGCTAACTGCCTCTAATCAAGTAGTTTGCCAATGCCTTGTAATGATGCTATAGTAACTGTTCGTATAGTTATTATATCGGTTTAATTTCATTTATTGGGCACATTCGAATGATAAGTTTGTTCCACATTTAATTCTTGTATCATCTTTGATGCCTCTGGTTATGGTTTGAGATAGCCCTAGAATTTCGTAAGTAATTATTTCAGGTTATGTGTATGAGAAGCAAACACTTATTTTCAGTGAGCTTATGTTTCCGCATTGCGAGCAGGAGGTGACTAGTGTTTAGACAAACATATTAGTGCACATTACGTACCTGTGCTGTTCGGCAATTACGAAAAATACCAGATCGACGTGTGGGTATGTAGGCCTAATATGCTTGCTGTTTTCGTTCTGTCCGATATAATTGCTAAATGTTTCCCGTGATTTAGCAAAAGAACCGCCAGAAATTTTGATGTGTTGTCTGTAATTACCGGAAAAGTGTCTATATGTAGTGGTTAGAGAAAGTGCAGGTCAGTGTGAAATACTTGGTGATTGACGAAAAAAGGCCCTCATAAAGTTCACACGCCCGCTGCATTCACATTGTTATATTTACTTGTGTTGTGCATGCGAAGTTCGGTAACAATATTTGTGAAGGAAGGAACAGGGACAGTAATAGTTCACTGTAATCTGTAGTTCGCCCGGGTTGTAGCGCAAACAGTTATACTGCCGATATATCAGATTCGTTAGCACACGTTAATACAGAGTATCAGGGATTGGTTATCTTGGTATGAAAGTGAATGCTGTAGAGGGAATTCATTGTGTTGCGTTTTCCATGGATTTTCAGTGTGCCTATGTGCTCAATAGTTTAGTAAATAGTGTTAACTGTTGTTTGTAGTAATG
Organism: Schistocerca nitens; assembly: GCF_023898315.1. Classification (NCBI taxonomy): domain Eukaryota; kingdom Metazoa; phylum Arthropoda; class Insecta; order Orthoptera; family Acrididae; genus Schistocerca; species Schistocerca nitens. The sequence continues at coordinate 64,317,399 of NC_064624.1, forward strand.
TGCACGTTTCAATCTATGGAAGGATATGGGAAATGTAATTGACTCTGTAAGGCCTAATGGCTATGTGTAATTGCCATCGACAAAAGTATCCCAAAACCACAGAACATTGTCATGGGTACGCTTATGAGAAAGTAATTTCACCAAGTCTTGTTAGAGGAATTTAATCGGTGTTAAATCTTAGCAGTCAATCATTTATTTTTCCATGCAACGTTCAGGCATTAGTGTGTGTTTTTTAGTGACTGGGTAAAGATTGCAGCATTGCGCTATATTGAGTTGATAATGTTGAATATAGATGACTGTATAAGGAAACAGTTGTTAAAAATACATACTAAACCGACTGAAAAAGAAGAAAGTTCTGTCTGTATGGGTGGATTTTCATGTTCTGCGTTTCTGAATACCATGAGCAAATATGGGTTTATAGATTGATTGAAAGTGCAGCCAGTATGATTGAGAAATAGTTCTTTTCTGTCCTTGCATACGTTGCTAAGAACATAATTATAAACCTCTTACATTATTCTGTATATTAAGGAATTTGCAGGATACATTGACAGGCTTAGATATAGCTCGAGACTCATTTAATCTTTTATTCTTCATACATAAAATTGTCTACAGTAAATAGATTTGTTTGGTAAATTCACTTTATCTTAGTTGCTTCACATGACACTTAGAAATTTATGTGGAAAAAGCAAGATGTGTCAGCTACCATATTCAGAATAGGATTGTATACCACAAGCAAATGCTACTAAGTAACAGCAGTAACTGTAAGACATTTGTTTCCATTGTGTGTGGTTATTGTTTTCTGTCAAATTGAGTAGTGTTTTCCATTAATGACAGTGAGGCTTCAGAGTCCTTATAACCAGCAAGTTGTAAATCAGTTCTTTCTATCAGGTTCTTTGTTCCTCAGCCAGTTTTAAATTTGTAATATGCATTGACTCGTTTGCTGCAGCCAGAAAATGCTGCCTGTGCACTGTGTTGAATAGTAACAATTAAACAATATAACTTTTGATTTCTTGTTTTTCAGTGGATTAGGAGAGCACTCATGGACTCCAAGGGAACTAGTAGGCTGAAAAAAGAGAAGAATGAAGTATATGCTGAACCAGGCTCCTTGGTAAATAGCTTCTTGTATTTTTTACCATTGTTTCATTAATTTCTTTGTGCAATGTGGTGTGTAAACAAGCAGATTACTTTCCCTGTTGTTAGTCAGATGAAATATTTGGTACTGGCTGTTGGTTTTGATTCTTGACCAAATGAAGTTGTGACTCTTGGCTGTGCAACATATTTGCAATGGATTGGTATCTTGTAGTATATAATGCTGCTCTCCAATATTTAATTTGTTTTAAAATTTCTGTAGCTTATTGTTAGTGTGATGTTGGCGTGCCAGTAGTTAATGATCACAGTTTTGTTGTCTACTAGGAAATTGTCACATGTTCTTGAACTATTGTGGTGTTTGCAATCACTTGTTACAAATTAATTTTCTACTTTGAGATTTAGTTTGGTGTGTTGTTAATGTCTAGATTTGTTCCCTTCTTAGAAAGGTGTTATTAATGGATATGATAAAGTAATATATGAGTAGGACTCTACTTGCTAGAGTGCAGATGATTCAGCTGCTACTGTAGATCAGTTGTATGGCTTGCTGGATGAATTGATCAGATGCTCTATTTGTGGTCAGTTTTTAAGTCGACCATACCCATACAAGAGGGATATATATATGTGGATTTATTGCAAAGCCAATATGTGGCAGTCTATTTGTCATGGTGCCTGATGGAGAAATCTAAACTCATGACGTACAATATTGTTTTCCTGGTGTATTATTGTTGCTATTGCTCATCTAATTGGTTTTATGCACTAAACGTTCTTGTTAGCAATATTACTGTTCTTGATCAGTTTTTGATTTGGGGGTAGGTATTCAGAATATATTAAATATAGGGAAGTGGTAGGTGACAAAGAGCTGTTGTTGAAATCCTTTGAGGAGCTTAAATACTATTAAATGAAAGAGCAGTTGGTAGTGTAATTTACAACCCTAAGAAGGAAATGGTGGTAATGCTGATACTAAAAGAGTAAAGGAGTGTTACAGTTATAACTGCAGAATGTTTGCAATGCTCTTTAACCAGTAGATTTTCACATGACCACTCTAAATATTTGGTAACACATAAATTACTTAAATGTTAGTATAATCACAGAGTTAAACTGTGTGGGCTCAAATATGACACTTCCGTAACACACAACATATGCCTACGGATTTGGTGCTCATAAAAGAAGTAATTATAGCAGAATGACACTGTCAGCTTCTGGCAAATTAAAACATGCTAAAGCTACTGTTAGATCTCACTTCTTGATTCAGTGTTTCTGAGATCAGCAGGATTTGAAGTTTCCAGTGTGTGGCCATCAACATTCTACGAATAATTCTCTCCTCATTGAACTTGTTTTGAAAATATATTGTTCATTTCTTTCTTCATCAAAGTGCTGTAATTAATTTGTGTTTTTGTAGCTGGATCAAAACACTAGTGACCCTGTAAAGATGTCTTTGCTCTGAATCATTCATCTTGAAAGTTTATCTAGAAGCAGTGAAAACACAGATGTATACCCATGCTAGACAATGTCATGTTATGAAAGTAGCCTTGACAGGTTTTTGTTAGTGTCAACTGCCAAAGTCTGGGTCAAGTAGGACCTTCCTCTCCCTCCCCCCCCCCCCCCCCCCTGAAGGAAGAAAACCTTTGTACTTTCAATGTCTCACTTACCTTTCTTTCTGTGAACTTGGTGTGTGTAGTGTCTTGCTCATATTCAGGATGTTCATTCTTCTAGTGGTACTGTGGGTCTAGCATTGATCTCAAAATGTAAGCAGTTGGTAAAGGCAAGTCATCATAGATTTAGCACACATGCCTTTGGTGTTCCAGTCTTCTTATCACTTCTTTTTGGAACAACTACAGAAGTGGTGACTACATTGCACTTTCATATCATGTGATACATCTGTATTGTAAATGTATCTGTTTTTCCATTAGCTCCAAGCTGTGTGACTGAGCAGTCGCTGTTCCAGCTTTTCATGTGAGCTTGTATCTGAACTGGTCCAACGGTGAAAAGCAAAACTCAGTTGCCGACAACTCAGGTGCCTCAGTTACATTTTCCAAAGAACAGAGCAAGTAAAATCAAACACAGAAAATGTCAGGATAGAATAATGATATACAAAGGATACATTTGTACTCAACACATTGAGGAGGCCTTTGGTTGCAGGTAGGTAGAATCAATTGACTGCTAAATATTTAAGCTTTTGGACAAAGTCATTCATATGAAGTACAGAACAACACTAGAGCATGAATACATCTAATGCAAGCAGAAATCTGTTGGTGTGACCGGTGGCGTAAAGAGGTGCTGTGGGGTGGGAAGTGAGGGATAGCAGGGTAGGAGTGGAGGTGATGCTGTGCTGCCTGTGGGATTGGTCAAGGACATAGGGTGACAGAATAGGGCTTCTAGGTGCAGCGTTGGGAGGCTGTGTGTGTGTGTGGGGGGGGGGGGGGGGGAGTTGTGGGGTAGGTCTGTGCACTGCTCAGTGCTAGAATGCGAGCAGGGTAGGGAATAGGTGGGGCAGAGCATACAGACTAGTGAACATTGATGCTATGGGGGGATATGGGGATGAGTGATATGTTGTAGGAAGAGTTTCCATTTTGTACAATTTAGGAAAGTGCTATCACCCTCTATGATCACATCCCCCAACACACATAACTTTGTCACTGAACAGTACCTTCCCCAGTGTCTGACTGTCTCCTAACATACAGCCCATTCCTGGTCGCCATGTCCAACTACATTCTCACACACAATTACTTCTCTATTGAAGGGATTCCCTACAAACAAATCTGCAGTACATCAAAGGCCAACTGTATGTCACCATGTTCTGCAGATTTATTCATAGGCCACCTCGAGGATTCCTTACTAACCACCCAGAATCACAAACCGCTCACCAGATCAAGATTCGTTGATGACATTTTTGTGATCTCCTTGGTTTGTTTATTGAACTTGATCTGATTAAGTCCATCAGACCCTCTATTAAATTGGACCATGGTTTCCCTTTTTATATCATATTTTTCTGAAACTAAGTTTTAATATGGCAAATAGTATTAAATGATTTGAGTGTCTGAAGTAGCAGTGTCAGTGAATAATACTATGAACTAAAAGTTATTACTGGCAGTACTTCTACTACTGCAGTTGCTACCACAGTGGTTCTGGTAGTGGTGGTGATGAAAGAATTTGTAGGTGTGCAAGGTAGACTTTTTCTGATGCAGAGTGTTACGTGGAAAGGAAATGTAAGGAGACTCTACCAACTAAGAATATTGGGAAAAAATGTGGTTTGAAGGAAATGCTAAGGGTCACACTGAGGTGTGCACAGCCTAAAATTTCCTTTACAGCCTTTTCCCAGAAATGGAATTCCCATGCCTTGTCTTGTCAGTCACAAATACAGAAGCGTCCGATTCCACCCATCTGCTTTGACCCATGACGTCACAAATATGGCGGAAACGGCCATACACTAAGACTCCAATATGGCGCCTATGATGTCATTACATAAGCATGACCACTAACACGAAAATACAATTAAAAGCCAACACACATGTTCCACAAAAACCTAAGGAAACTAACGGGACAAGTGTGGGAAATTGGGGGTTTTTGGGTGGGGACAAAGTAAATACAAACAAATTTAGACACACACCACCATACTAAACGACAAAAAAACGACGGCACAAAACTACTCAAATGCCACTAAACACAATATACAGTGGAATCGGACACTTAGCTTGATCTACATAGCTCAACAGCAGCTCCCATTCCCACGAATTGGAATCGAACATTTCCCTTCACCTGTTATCCTTAAGACACCTCCACATATAGCCATTCCTGATAAGAGATGCCAGAAGTTTAGTAAGCCGCATTTCTTCACAACACACTGAACACTTCAAGACTTCATCCAAAAATCCGAATAGTTGAAGAAATTTTATTAGAGACAACGCACTGTCCCCCATCATCGCTGACAACTGAAAACTGTTGACCCTGCCAGTCACATCCATACCTACCAAAGACATAAAAAAAGCAGTTTACCAAAATTCACACACACAAATAAAAAAAAGTAACATTGACATAACAAAACCAAAATTGTTAACTCCCTGAAAAATATTCCGCTGAAAGCACAGTCACTACCAATACCACACACGTGCTATGGTACAACGCAAATGAACATCATACGCCACGTAACACGCTACCCATAAACACACCACCAGAGAGAACCACCAACCACAACAATACACCACACGCCACACATGCAAACTAAACCAAAAACATCACCTAACACTCAACACATGAACACACCACCAGAGAGCACCACTGATCACATCAAAACACCTACAAATACGCCACTCTCACAAACTAAATTCCACACCGCCATGATGTCACATACCACAATAGCCTTACGTCACGGACAGAAGCCGACGGGTGGGATCGGACGCTTTGTCGACCCCCATCTCCCACATACTCCTAAAGTAGCACTCCCCTTGCAAGTCAGTACTACGCATGACTGAAGCAACTGCATCACATTTTCTGCCGGGATTTACCCTACCTCTCATGCCTTGAAATGAGGAATAATCTCTCCACCCTTCCCACAGTTGTGTTTTGTCTCCAATTGAACTGATAAAATATTCTTGCCCATCGCTACTCCAGCCCTGCTTCTAACCTCTTGCTCCATGTCTCATATCCTGAAACAGAGCTACATGCAAGACATGCATGTTTCCTGCAGCCCTGTCAGACATCTCCAACACAAAGGCAGGGCTACCTGTGAAAGCAACCTTGTGATTTGCAACTACCCGCCTGCAGCCACTGTGCTGTACCCTACATAGGCATGACAACTAAATTGCTCTGTCTGCGGGAGTGACCACTGCCAAAGTGTGGCCAAGAAAGCTGGACCACCCACTTGCTGGAAGTGCCCCCAGCATGATGTGGTTCACTTCAGTAACTGCTTCACAGCTGGCTCCAACTGGATTCTATCTTCTAACACAACATATTATTTCCTGTAACCCCTCTAGACTCAGCCTATGCTAGTCCATGTCCTCTACCCATATCCCCTTTCCCTGCTTTCACTTCAGCACCACACACACACACACACACACACACACACATACACACACACACACACACACACACACACACACACACACACACTTCCTCCCAGTGCAATTACACACATTTCCTCCCAGTGCAATTACTATTTTCCCTTTCTGAATTTCTCTCCTCCCCTTCCCCTCCCATAGTACAGCTTCCCAAAACTACCTTTAGCAACTCGTACTGTCTCTGCCACATCCTTGCATGCTATCACAGAGAACACATTATCTTCCCCCCACCTCTCCTCCCACTTTTACACTGCTATCCCTCTCTCACTACCCCGTGCCTCCTCATATCTCACAACCCACCCTAACAGATGGTTGCTCATACTAAAAGCAGATGGTCATTCCCAGTTCTTGGAGACAGTGGCCATGCGTGTGTTTGTTGTGTTCCTGTGAATGTGTTCTCTATTTTAGAAGGGCTTTGTCCAGAACCTCAATTTTTTAATACTGTTTCATTGTATTTGTCTGCAAGTCAGTATAGAAAGTAAACATGCCAAATTTCATGTTAATGGGAAAGTGAACTGGAAAAAAACACACCAACCAAATCTGCAAGAAAAGTCCTCAAGATTGTTCTACCTCATGTGTAAACTGAGAGGAGTGTTTGGTTCAGACATGTGTTAATTCCCCTGATGTCAGTAACATAAAAAAGGTCCGTGTCATATGCTAGGTGGAACATACAGTGCCGTCTGTATTTTCTTTACCAGGCTTAGAATACTAATAGTTTTTGATATCTCTATGACTCTGCTGTTGGCATCAGGGAGAATGTTAAAGAATGTGTTCCCAGAAAGCAGTTTACAAACAAGATACTGTAAGTAATGCAAAAATCGACATCCCAAGTCATAGGCTAGCAAGAACAAGGAACTCTCAGTAAGTGAATGGCCTCAATAATTTTACTTATTATTCCCTCCCTGCTTCATCCACATCATTTTAATATTTCAAAATAAAACTTTGTGATTGGCTGATAGAAAATGCATGTTGCAATTAGTTGTATGATATGGGTATTGTTGATTTAAATATTAAAGATTCTAGTTGTACCCACTGATTTCATTACACTACTGTTTTTTTATATGATGCGCATTTCGTATAAAATAGTTAATGATAAGTAAATAAAGATTATGGAAGTAGGAAATAAGATTGAAAATAGCAGCATAGGAAAATTAAGTGCAAGATGCTAATAAATTTTCAAATATGTTGCCACTGATCATTCATATAACTTTTCGATCATTACCATTGAAATGCACCTTACTGACTGTCACTGAGAAGGCCACTCTCTGAAAAGAATGAGTCATTTATTCTTTCGAAGTGTCATAGACTTACAATATGTGATACTTTTTGTAATATATCTAAAATTGTCTTCTTAAAAGAACTCCTAGCAGATATTTTTTTACTATTCACCACAGGTTCAGTTACACACATCTACCACGAAAGTAAAAGAAGAATTGGATGAGCAAGTGAACAAACAGGTAAGTCTGGAATTCGTGTGACTGTATGAAATTAAGCAGTGTTATGTTATGGCTCAGTTTTGGTGAATATAATATAGATTGGCTTGATGCACTTGTCCATGGTAGTCTACCCTCTATAAACCTCTTAATCTCTGATGACTGTCACCTACTACATCCATTCAAACTTGCTTCTTGTCTTCATGCCATAGTCTCCCTCTACACTTTTTACCCTCACATATCCCTCCATTACCAAACTGACTATCCCTAGATGCCTCAGAATTTGTGCTATTAACAGGTCCCTTGTGTTAGTGAAATTGGTCCCTATGTTCCTCCCTCATTTGTTTCGTCTACCCATCAAATCTTCAGCATTCTTCTGTATCACATTCCAGATGCTTCCATTCTCATCTTGTCTGAATTGCCGATCATTTATGTTTGAATTCCATACAGGGCTGCACTGCAAATATCTTCAGAAAATACTTCCTAACACTTAAAATTTTATTAGATGAGAACAGTCCTCTTTATTAGGCACATGTTCCTTGATATTCCTAGTCTTCACTTTATTTCTTTCTTACGTCAGCCATTGTCAGTTACTTTGGTGCCCAAATAGCAAAAGTTGTCTGCTGCTTTTAGTGTCTCATTTTCTTGTTGAAACTCAACATTGACTGATCTATTTCAGCTAGATTCTATTGCTTTTATTGATGTTTGTCGTACAATCTCTTCTAGTAATACTATAAAATTTTACTCTTCCAGCTTTTACCTCCCACACATCCCTTCGTCGACAATTTCAATATGCTGGTTTTGTTGATAGAATTTCATTGTCATTGGTAAACACACAGTTTCCTTTACCTTCCTGATTTCCTTCATGTCTTCCTTGTACAGAGTGCATATCAGATGTAGGCTACAAGCCTGTCACATTTCCTATTCAATGCTTCCCTTTCATGTCTTTCAGCTCTTACAACTGGAGTCTGGTTTCTGTGAAAGTTGCAAACAAACTTGGGCTTCCTGTCTATTTATTCTGCTGCTGTCTAAATTCCAAAGAGTGCAGTCAACTCCACATTCTCGAAAGCATTTCAGTAAATCTGCAAAAACTGTAAACACAATTTTGTCTTTCTTTAACTCGTCTAAGGTAAGCCATAGTATCAGTTTTGCCTTGTGTTACATGTTCCTGGTACCCAAAGTGATGTTATGTAAGGTTAACCCTCTAAAAGCTTTTCCATTCTTGCAAGCATGATATATTGATCTGATGGTGTGGTCCGATAGTATTTACACCTGTTAGCACCTGCCTTTCTTCGAATTTGAGGTATTACATTCTGGTCGATGTATAACTTTGTCAGCTATCTCGTATCTTGCACTAAAGTGGAATAATTTTGTCATGGATGGCTTTCCCAAGTATCCCAGTAATTCTGAGGGAATGTCATCAACTGCAATGGCCTTGTTAAGATTTTGCTCTTTCAGTGTTGTATCAAATTCTGGCCATATCATAATATCTCCAGCCTTGTCTACAACTACTTCCTTTCCCATTTCTGGAGCAAGTTTGTTCCCCCTTGCCTTACAACCATTCTTGTTTAGCCATATTGCATGTTCTGTTAACATCATTCCAGTAATGTCTGTATTCCCTTTTGTCTGTTTTAATAGCCACATGTTTGTATTTTCTCTTCTCATCAGATAAATTCAGCATCTCATGAGTTGTTAAGGTATTCGTACTAGGCCTTACTTTTTACCTATGTTTCCTCCTGCCTTCACTGTTTCATCTCAAATCTGCCTATTCATCACCCAGTGTATAATTACCCTCTATTTATAACTTGTTGCCTAATGCTCATTTTCAAAATATCAAAGATTTTTGGTTCATTCAACTTACCCAAATCCCATGTACTTAAATTCTACTTTTACCATTTCAACAGCATTACTCTGCAGTTAATAAAAACAACTCTAGCCAGAGTCCACATCTATCACTGGAAATGTTTTGTAGTTTACAATCCTGTTTTGAAATCTTTGTTTCTGACATTACATAATCTGCTTGAAACCTTTTGGTTTCTCCATGTTATTCCACATACACAAGCTTCTTTCATGATACTTGAAACAAGTGTTTGCAGTGACTAATTCATGCAATGTGCAAAATTCTACCAGGCAGCTTCCCCCATTCAGTCATTTATGCCATTGGATGTTCTCGTAACTATTGTGCATCCTGTTCCTACTACTGAATTTCATTACCTTCTAGAATCGGCTTTCATCTTCTTTAGCTATTGAATAATTACTCATCAAACTTTTTCCTATTCCATTCTTCTGCTGGTCTGGTTGCCATACAAATTACTACCACTGTTGTATTTCCTTCATGCGTATTTCAGCTATGGTAATTCATTGACATTGCTGTTGATAACAGTGTACTCATGTTCCTATTTTCTTGCTCATTACTAGGGCTCCCCTGCATGACTCCTATTTGATTTTTTGTAGATAATCCTGTACTAACCTGATCAGAAGTCTTGTCCTTTCTGCCACTGCACTTCAGCTCTTACTACAACTGGATAAAACCTATCAATTTTTACTTTTTAAAGTCTCTAACCTCCATAGGCTGTTGTCGCCGTCGTCAGTTCAGAGACTGGTTTCGTGCAGCTCTCCATACTACCCTATCCTCTGCAAGCTTCATCTCAAAGTACGTACTGCACTCTACATCTTTCTGAATCTGCTTAGTGTATTCATCTCTTGGTCTCTCTCTTTGACTTTTACCCTCCACACAGCCCTCCTATACTAAATGGGGGATCCACTGATGCCTCAGAACATGTCCTACCAACAGATACCTCCTTCTAGTCAAATTGTGCCACAAATTCCTCATCTCCCCGATTCTATTCAGTACCTCCTCATTAGTTACATGATCTACCTATCTAATCTTCACCATTCTTCCATAGCACCACATTTCAAAAGCTTCTATTCTCTTACACACACACACACACACACACACACGTGCAGGGAGCTGCCAAGCTGTGCTCTCAGCTCTCTGAGACTGCATGCGAGTGAGTGTCTACTGCTGACAAAGGCCTTTATGGCCGAAAGCCTTAATTGTGTGAATCTTTTTATTGTGCCTATCGTGACTCAGCATCACTGCTGTATCATGAGTAGCGACTGTCCTTCTCTGGTATTGTTACATTCCATCCTGGATTTTCCATTGTTTGATGTTTGCTTCTATTCTCTTCTTGTTTAAACTGTTTGTCATCCATGTTGTCCACTTCCATACAAGACTACACTCCAAACAAATACTTACAGAAAAGACTTCCCAACACTTAAATCTATACTCAATGTTAACAAATTTGTCTTCTCGAGAAAAGCTTTACTTGCCATTGCCACCCTACATTTTATATCCTGTGTACATTGACCATCATCAGTTATTTTGCTCCCCAAATAGGAAAACTCATATACCACTTTTTGTCTCATTTCCTAATATAAATCCCTTGGCATCACTGATTTAATTTGACTACATTCCATTATCCTCATTTTGCTTTTGTTAATGTTCATCTTATATTCTCCTTTCAAGACACTGTTCCTTCTGTTAAACTGTTCTTCCAGGTACTTCACTGTCTCTGACATAATTAAAATGTTGTCAGCAAACCTCAAAGCTCTTACTTCTTCTCCATGGATTTTAATTTCTGCTCCGAATTTTCCTTTAGTTTTCCTCACTGCTTGCTCAGTATACAGATTCAATACCATCAGGGATAGGCTACAACCCTGTCTCACACCCTTCCCAACTGCTCTTTCCCCCTTCATGCCCCTCGACTCTGCCATCTGGTTACTGTACAAATTGTAAATAGCCTTTTGTTCCCTGTGTTTGATCCCTGCAACATTCAGAATTTGAGAGAGAGTAATCAAGTTAACATTGTCAAAAGGATTCTTCAAGTCTGCAAATGCTAGAAATATAGGTTTGCCTTTCCTTAATCTGTGTTGTAAGACAAGTTGTAGGGTCAGTATTGCCTCATGTTTTCAAATATTTCTATGGAATCCAAACTGATTTTTCCCAAGGTCAGCTTCTACCAGTTTTTCCATTCATCTGTAATGTATTTGTGTTAGTATTTTGCACCCATGACTTACCAAATTAATAGTTTGGTTATTTTCACATCTGTCAACACCTTCTTTCTTTGTGATTGGAAATTATATTCTTCTTGAAGTCTGAGGGTATTTACCTATCTCCTACATCCTACTCACCACATGGTAGAGGTCTGTCAGGGCTGGCCTTTCGAAGGCTATCGGTAGTTGTAATGGAATGTTGTATACTTTCAGGGCCTTGTTTCGACTCGGGTCTCTCACTGCTTTGTCAAATTTGTCATGCAGTATCATTTCTCCCATTTCATCTTCATCTACATCCTGTTCTATTTCCATGATATTGCCCTCCAGTATATCACCCATCTATAGACACACTATATAATTCTTCCACCTTTCTGCTCTCTCTTCCTCACTTAAAACTGGTTTTCCATCTGAGCTCTTGATATTCATCCAAGTGCTTCTCTTTTCTCTAAAGGTCTCTTTAATTTTCCTGTAGGCAATATCTATCTTACCCCTAGTGATATATGCTTATCCTACTAAGATATGTAATACTCCACACTCAGACATATAGACTGCCATCCTCCTGAGTAGACTCTGCCTGGAGATCTGAATGGGGGACTATTTTACCTCCAGAATATTTTGCCTAAGATAATTTTGTACAGTAGAGCTGCATGCTCTTGAAAAGAAAAAAACAAACATAGCTGCAGTTTCCCTTTGCTTTCATCCACTTGCAGTATTGGCACAGGAAGTTGGTTAATGCTACAAGGCCAGGTCAGTTGATAATCCAGACCATTGCTCCTGCAACTGCTGAAAAGTATTTTGCCCCTCTTGAGGATCCATGTCTAAGTTTGATATCTCCTCAGAGAATACTTATTTGTGTTTGCACCTAACACTGTTTTCAATGTTGTTGACATGCAAGCAACCCTGCCTCGGCAGTGTCCATGGTTCATTTGGGGTAGGGACGGTGAACTATTGTTTAAAGTGCTGTCTTTGAGCAGGAGCAATAGTTCGAGCATGTATATCTGTAGAATACCTTCATTATCTATATGAAGATAAATAACAATTCTGAGAGACTGCATTGGTACACATACAAACCAACAGATGAAAACTGTAACTCCTAGTTTCAGGATCAGTTACTTAAACAATTAGCCTAACCAAGCATGCCTCCAGGGCTGCCAAGGGGATTTCACTTGTGTGTCCTCATAGATTTTCGTCTTAGGTTCAGGATTTGAAGGTCAGTGGCCAGCCAATTATTTGGTATAGCAGTATGATACCGTTCTCCATAAAAGTAGAAACAAGAAATGCATTTAGTTAAAAGTTACATAAAAATGCAATTATTGTTAAAAAATTACATTTTGGTACAAAAATGGAGAGCATCAAATTGAGAATAAATAAATCTCGCATGAATGTATCAAAATTTTTGTTTTAATATGTTGAATGATGAAAAAATATGTAATTTTTACCAAACCATTACAATTCAGTATTTGTTAAATTTGCAGTTTGTTAGTAGACATGGAAGTTTTTAAAAAGTAGTAGTTCCTACTAGGAGATTCGAACCAGCAACTTTTTGATTAAGGCACTTATATGCTATTCTTCCAATTACCAGCAATTGTGTTAATAAATAGGAAATGTTTTGAAGTAGGCAGCACTCAGAAGTCTTCTGATCTTAAAAGTCAAATTTTTTTTAGTTTGGTTACTGCCTAGTGCTGGTTTAGGAAATTGATGTTCCAGCACTAAACTCCAAATACTGTTAATCTGAAGGAAATTGAAGAGGATGATCTGTAAGATACCCTTTTCAGTCAAGTTCTTACTGTCACAGGGATGTGTCCATAATGGTTAAGGTGGCAGCCCATAAAATGCAAGAAATCCAGGTATAACTTATCAGTGCAGCCAAAATAAATTTTTACATTTTTTGTTAGACAAATCTCTAATATTAGACAGTCACTAGATCACTATGTGAATGTTTCTGATTAGCTTAAATCACCCGGTATTCAAAATTGTATTGGCTGATTGCATTCAGCAGAACAGTGAGTGAATAGAGTAGTCAATTTTACTTGATGAATGACTGTATGATTCATTTTTATTCATGCAGAGGAACTGTTCTCTTTCCAAAATCATACAGGAGAACAAAATTATCTGCAGTTTAGGTCTTTAGCTCCAAACATGTTTGCTGTGCCTCTTCTTACAACCTGAAATGACATGTGCATTTTTCTATTCCCATGAAACGCCACTGTTCCATAAAATAACAGTTCCATTGCCAGAGGTGATCCTGCAACATTCACTCGTTTTATTTCATCTGATGGCTGCCCCTTCAGGTCTAGTGGTCAATTGTGCAGAAAAAGTTTGGTTTTTCCTTCTCCCTCCTGTCCCCACTTCAGTCAATTATGTATCTGTCATTTTAGTATCTGTGCTGTAGTAAGAAATGTGAAATGCATTTTTATGTTCTTTAGTTGAGAAAATTTCTAAGGCAAAGTATTGTATTTATGTCTTTTGTGTTACTGTATTCTGTTTTGCTACCATCTGCATCATTGTCAACTATCAACTGTAGAGATGTCTTTGATCCCTTTTCTAAAATTTTTGTTCACAAATTCTGGGGTTTTCGTTTTTTGTTTCATGTTTTGCAAGATATGATGTTGCTTATAAATTAATGGAAGGTTTCTTATATAAGCTGTCTTTGTGGTTCTCATATGTTCAACTTTTGGTTGGCCATTGTGATTCAGGGGATTTAGCTTCATTTGAATTTGCTGTACAGATATCTGCTGTCATGTAACTATGTAATGTTGTTAGCATTTGCAGGTCCTCACTGTATTCCACAACATTCCCCATGCTGGGTGCATTGGCTGTTATGTCATGTCTGATCACTTTACCAGGTTTGTTAGGCAGAAGTATGTTCCTGTCTTCCAGAGTTGGTTTTTAACAGTAGCAATCTGTGATGCTTCAGTAGTCCAGTGCTCATGTTCCAATCTCTGTATTTAGAGAATTTATTATTTTGGGCATGTCTATTACTAACAGAATAAATATTTTCCTGTTGTGTGGTTTTTCTAAACAGTTACACAGGCAAATTTTGGGAAAACATGTTTCATAGATTTTCACAGGAATTTTTGTTTTCACAGCTGTGCTAATGTCACAGGACATCATTTTCAGATGAAAGAGTTCAGTTTGTCCTCTCAAAATTTAGATCTACATTTTCCATGGATTCTCTAAATCTCTTCAATGAAATGGATGGACAGCATGGCTCATGTTGTCTATATTTGGTCAACCTCATGTAATGTTGTACTTTATTGATGTAATTTTCCTCCAAATCTTTTTCACTGTTTGAATCCATGCATCTTCAATTATGTAGCTGACAAGTATATATATATCCTGTCACTGCAGTATGATAGAGGATTTTGATTTGTATACAATATTTATCAGACTATTTCTTAAGCATTAATGTACTATGGTGGGTGGATGTTGGAACTCAAATAGTTACTTTTTCCACATCACATTTGACACTTCAAAATTATTTTTTCCTCACATTTGATACTTACCTGCATGCAGATTCCAAATTTCAGTAACATTCAATGAGATAAATGCAGATTTATCTCATTGTCCAGTACTGATTTTTCATGATAATGTATTACTGCCTGTGTTCTGTGGTGCATCTTTCTAGTGGGTCCTCGGCATGGAATATCTGATTTTGTAGCTAATTATTTCTAGTTTTCCTTCCAGTGTTGTGTACAATGCCACTGTTAGTTAATGAAACTCTGGATCTTGTCTTGAATGCATATACACTTTTCTAAGAGTAAGAGGATTGCTTATTGAATGGGTGTGAGGCTACAAATTCAAGTGTTCTGGGTTCCATCCCAGGCATCATCTGTCACTTTTTCACATGGAAATTGTCTATGTGGAAAATGACAGTTTCCATTCCATTGTGAAGCTCTAGGTCCTCATGTAACTTACCGTGTCAGTGAGTTCAAAAGTTGGAGGAAGCCAGTGGTGTACCACACCCAGTAAGACAATGTCTAACAGAGCACTAAGGTGTTAGTAACTAACTCCAGGTTGTTGAAAGCTTTACTTTTACTTCAGGTTTGCATTAGTTTTTGTGACATTAGACATGTATTTTCCTCAGTACCAAAATTTGGTGACCTACACTTACATCTGCATTTACCTGCTTATTGTCTTTACAGGTGGTTTTCTGACCTAAAAAATGCATTCTGCATATAACCTGCTAGTTGCTTAGTTTCTTCTTCACCATAGTGCCCTCACTGGCTTTGCATAGGTACCCTATCATCTTCCACTGAATAACATAGGTCAGAAAATAGGGAGCTGAGATCATCATACAATCAAAAAATGTTCTTATTGGAGCCTTCACCTTGGCACATTAAGGGGGGGGGAGAGAGAGAGAGAGAGAGAGAGAGAGAGAGAGAGAGAGAGAGAGAGAGAGAGAGTAGTAGCTGCTTGGCAAGGATGATATAATTTCTGTTTGGTTGATATCTGATGCGTCTATCTCCAAAGTAAACAGAACTTTGATTTCATATGTTCGTCATGGTTTTCTGACATTTCCTACATCCTGTAGGACCACCTCAGTATGAATCAATTGGAATGAAAGTAAATCTAATTTAATGTGACACATATTCTTGTTACCTAATGCCAGTAAGTGATACATGTGACCAATAGCTTTTTAGCCCCACTAGATGTGTAACACAAGCACAAGAACAGAAGCTTTTAATATGCCATTCTTTCTTTTTTCAGTTTCTTCAAGATCCACCAAGGATTGTAATGCCTAGTCTTCATATAAAGCAAGACCTAGAAATGAAACGGGATTTAGATGGCATTGAGCATGATGTAAGTTTTCACCTCGGTGATGCATTGTGCATGAAGTACTGTATGAATATCATGAAATGCATTGGGTGCAGTAAATTCCAGTGATCATAAATGATGAATCATTAAAACCTAGGATATGAGCACTTCTCCAGAATTTGTATAGTATTTCAGTTGACTGTAGGTATATTGTTCTGTTGTGTGTAATGGTATTTGAATGAAACTTGTAGGAAACATAAGTTTATTAACTGTAACACATGTAAATATTAAATGTCTCACATTCGTTCTTGGAACAAATGTACCAAAGAAGACTTCTTTGCAGCAGCTGTCAATTTGTCTGTGTCACAGTTCTGTAATAGAAAAGATGTAAGAGGTAAAGCAATGAACTGTAAGCAATATGTTATCAGATAAGTATGGTATTTGTCATACTATTTCTTTTTTCTGAAGTATTTAATGAAAAACATACTGCATTACTGGAATTCTGTTTGCTCTATGTAAAGACAATGGGTTTATCCAGTACGCATGACATAAATTTACAGTGTAATGGAACATTGCTTATCCCAAACTGCTTGCAAAGAGAAAACATTGAGATAGCAAGAATTCTTGTAAACAGCATTAAATTTAGCACATTACAGTGATAGCGTGTGAAATTCCATATTCATTTAATTAACTATCACCATAGTGTACTAAATTTAATGCTGATGGTTTCTCAGGTCTTCAGCTGCATGGTAGTGTTGATATCTCGCAACGTTTCAGGAATTGTCATACTGACCATCTTCTGGCGAAGTGTCGAGATTGGTGGAGAGCGGGTTATTTATATGTGCGGTCACCCCCATCCACTAGACCTTGGGTAGCCGCGGTGGACCAGTGGCGTGCACACGGTGATGGTGATGATAGTCGCCCTTGGCAGCCATGTTTGGTTCTCGGTGTAAGCATTCTGTCTATGGCGGAGGAGGTTGAAGGGTAAGCTCCCGATGGACTGCCGCTATCGCAGAATTCCACGCTGTGCCGAGTTGAGATCCCTCATCTCTGTTGACCAGATTGTTGCGAATCCTTACTTCTATGGATTCTTTGATAATGCTTTCCCAGAAGCCAGATGCTCGGCACTGTACCCTTGTGTTTTCGAAGTTGAAGGTGTGTTTTTCATTTATGCTGTATTTTGCTTCGGCTGATTTTTCTGTGTGGACTAGTCGCACACATCTGATATGTTCTTCACAGAGTTTACATGTACAGTGCTGTGTTTGCCCAATGTCTTGTTTTACACATTTGTATGGTATGCTTTATACTCCCGGTGTGTTAAGGATCAGCAGGTCTTTGGCAGTACCTAGGAGCTCCCTGACTTTGGTGGTGGTTGGAGAACGGTTTTGATATTATATTTGCCCAGAACAGTGCAATTTTGGCTGAGAGCATAACCGTGTATGGAAGGAAAGTGAGTCGTTTGTCTCCTTCTACTTCATCATAATCTGGGGTTCTCACTGCTTCCTTTTAAGTGCCCTGTTGATCTGCGTTTCACTGTAGCAATTTTGGAGGAAGACTTCCCTCAGGTGTTGCAGCTCGGATGGTTGGCTGTCTTAGTTGCAGATGACATGCGCCCTATTTACCAGCGCGGTAAGTACTGTTTGGCCGGCCGTTGTGGCCGAGGGTTCTAGGTGCTGCAGTCTGGAACCGCACGACCGCTACGGTCGCAGGTTTGAATCCTGCCTCAGGCATGGATGTGTGTGATGTCCTTAGGTTAGTTATGTTTAAGTAGTTCTAAGTTCTAGGGGACTGGTGACCACAGCAGTTAAGTTCCATAGTGCTCAGAGCCATTTAAGTACTGTTTGTCTTTGTGCTGGATGGTGGCAGCTAGTTGCATGAAGGTATAGGTATGTGTGTGTGTTCTTCCTATGTACTGCATGGCCTAGTGAACCATCTGCCTTCCTCTTAATTAAAATATCAAGGAAGGGGAGGCATCCATTTTCCTCCATTTCCGTTATAAATTTGGTGTTTCGATGGATGCTGTTGAGGTGTTCCTGAAAGTCATCTAGCACCAGTTTTCCATGTGCGCATACAACAAAAGTGTCGTGGACATAGCGGAAGAAGTGCTTTGGTTTCTGTCTGGCACTTTGAAGGGCCACCTCCTCGAATTGTTCGATATAGAGGTTTGAATTCACAGGAGTCAGTGGAAAGCCCATGGCCACATTGTCAATCTGTTCGATGAATTCCCTGTGGTGCTGAAAGTAGGTTGTCAGTGCTTGTTCGAAGAGGCTGACTTTGTGGTTGTGCTGGGCTAAAAGTGTCAAGGAGTCTTGAAGGACACTTTCGTGAAAAGCGACGTCATGTTGAAGCTCACGAGTAGGTCCTCGATTTGTAGTAGCATGTCCCTGAGTATTTTTACGAATTTGGCTGAGTTTCTCACATGGTGGCTGCAGTGTCCCACAAGGGGTTGGAGCAGTGTTGCTAGCCATTTAGCAAGTCCTTAACTGTGAGAGTTGGAGTCTGCAATCGGCCGAGAGGTACCCCTTCCTTATGGATCTTAGGGAGTCCATAGAGGTGTGGTATTGCTGGCATTCTAGGGTACAGCCACATCTTCATTGGCTCAGGTAAGCCAGATTTCTTCAGCAGAGCTATCATCTTTCTATTCATCGTCGGGGTTGGATCCTTCTTCAGCCTCTTATAGGCCTCGTGTTGTGGCAGTGGGTTTATTTTCTACCGGTACTCGGCAGTGCTTAATAGCACTGTAGCCTTCCCTTTATCTGCTGGTAGGATCGTTACTTCACTGTCATCTCTAAGGGACCAGAGAGCTGCTTGTTCTTCTGCAGATACATTATTTGTAGGGAACTGAGATCTGTCGATTATTCTGGAAGTTTCCCACATGACTTCCTCTGCTTCCTCCTTTGGAAGCCCTTACTGCTTCTTCCACACCACTATAATGGCTCGTTTCAGGTTTGTTCTGGGGATAGGGGCAAAATTCAGTTCTTTCTTGAGGACTGCGATTGTGGCAGCGTCCAGTTCTTTTCGAGCCAAATTGATCATGGCTCTGGTGTCATTAATCTCCTTTTTTGTCAAAAACATTGCAAGATATCAATGCTACCACCCGGCTGGAGACCCAATAAACCTTAAACAGTATTTGCCGGGAAAGCAAACAGTCAAATTTAATGCTGTTTACAAAAATTTGTAACACTTAGTAGAAATCTATTCTTCGTAACAGTATCCAGCTCTGTGGACTAAGATCAGTTGTGGTGAATATTGGAAGTTTTACTGGGTAGACATGATTGGAAAATGAAGAGAAGGGAACTGAAACATTTCAGATGTGGGATTAGAGAATGCCACTGAAAATTAAGTGAACTTACAAGGAATATGGGGTCCTCAGTAGAACTGTTAAGGAAAGAAACTTACAGAAAATGCTGAGCAAAAGAAGGGACAGGATGATAGGATAAGTGTTAAAGACATCAGGTAGTGTACTAGTCAGATGTGTTTCCATCTCACTTGGGGAAAAATGCTACTATTACACATATCAAATAGGAACTTTAAATAGAATGTAGTTAATTTTTATGTTAGTTACATAGTCAATAGTGGAACCTCATCACGCACTTGCAACTCTAAACTAGTAGATAAAGAAGTCCTTTTTTGAGGAGGATATAGTGTAATTCAGTACACAGCAAGATTTGGACAATGTACTATTTATTCCAATATATATCTTGTAAAATGAGTGTGGCAACAAAATAGGAGGCATTAGAGCTAATATAGATGCATCCTGGCAATTGTTCTCCGCAACCACCACCTTGATATGGAGTAGGAAAGAGTGAAGTAATGGATGTAGTGGTACCAGTGGTACCCTCTTTCATGCACTATTGGGTGACTAGTCTGGTGTAAATATAGGTGTACAAAGAATCGGATATTAATAGGCAGGGATATGGACTCTAATCAGACATTTATTATGAGAGAATAAGGAACCCATTTCTTAAAGATCACAGTACTCGCAGACAATGATTGAACAGCACTGTGAGGGTGTTGAACAACGTCATCATTGTTCAAGGTAAGCCAGATTTCTTCAGCAGAGCTATCATCTTTCTATTCATCGTCGGGGTTGGACAGTGATACATTGAATGGGAAAATCTGTGCTTGGCACTGTCATAGTAAATTCCAGAGCTTAAATGGTTGTCCATAGCATGCATGAAAGTTGGTCTGTAGAGCATTACCTGAGGAAACAGGTTGAGAACTGTTGACACATGGGTACAAGCTACAGCTGAATTTAAAGCACTAGAACATTAGTAGATCAATAACATTGAAATTATGAAAATGATCGTGTGTAAAATCACAATCTACAGTAAAATTAAAACTGAGGCTTGTGATCTATACTGTCCCCAAAAGTACTTTGGTATTGACACTAGAGAAGGAACACATGGAGATGCAAAATGCAGTTGCCTCACTCTTCCTTGACTGTTTGTATGATCTGACGTTTCATTGAACACACTCTAATTTGCATACTAATCAGTGTACAAAGGTGGAAGTGGGTTCTGGGGAAGTTGCACTACATTCTCATTTGAGATTTGTTTGTGGCAATTAATTTGTAGTTTTATATGCAGAATATTTTCGAAAATCCATTATCTAATGTTCCTGAAAATTTGACTCATAGGGAAACTTTGTTACTGAGTTTAAATGACCAAATTGTGTTAACAAAATACTTAGAATATATCTTATTTTCAACAGCTCCAAACTCTGTCAGAGATGTCTAACATCAGATTAATTTAAATTAAACATTATGTGTGATGCTCTGCTCATGTGATAAGGTATCAGTCATCTGTTTTGTTGAGAGAAACACAGCACAGCATTTATGGTTAACATGACATTACATTTTCTGATCAAACATTACAAATCTTTGTAGCAAGAAAGGTACCCATTTTGGTAGAGATATGGAAATTTAAGTATGAAAGTAAGAAGAATAGTGATAACATCATTCACTACCTTCTAATTACAACAATTATGATTCAAAATATTAAGATTTTGTTAGTGTCACTAGTGCTGAATTCCTGAGGTGCACTTCATTTGATTGTAGTTGCCAATAAAAGCCTTCTTAGTAATGAAAATACAATCTGCTCTGCAGGTAAATACACCACACATTCTGTGGTAATTTTCTTAACAGCTTCATTACTGAGTTCCCCAACTGGACAGTGTACCTTTTTTACTTGTTTCATCAATGTTTTGCAACATAATCTTCAATTTAGACCCATATCAAATCTGTTGGGTTGAAGTGCCAGTGAGAAGTTATCAGCCTAATTGTTTTATGCCTGTATGTTTTTGTCAACCTGTAAGTTTTTGTATGTGGCCAACTTGTTTGTTGAGAGGTATTGGATTTATATGCTCTATCTTTTCAAATTTTTCACTTACTTTCACTTACGGATGCAGAAGCCAATAATTTCCTCTTTTTATTTTAGCGTAAGTTTCTCAACAACAGTACATTTGGGAGCACTATCAACAAAAGGTGTTGATGATGTAGGCAGATTATGCACAAACCATTTCTCTCAACTGATCTTACGTTGCAATGCCTTGAACAAGAGTGATACTGATATGTTGTTGTGGTCTTCAGTCCTGAGACTGGTTTGATGCAGCTCTCCATGCTACTCTATCCTGTGCAAGCTTCATCTCCCAGTACCTACTGCAGCCTACATCCTTCTGAATCTGCTTAGTGTATTCATCTCTTGGTCTCACTTTACGATTTTTACCCTCCACGCTGCCCTCCAGTACTAAATTGGTGATCCCTTAATGCCTCAGAACATGTTCTACCAATCTATCCCTCCTTCTGGCCTAGTTGTGCCACAGACTCTTCTTCTCCCCAATTGTATTCAACACCACCTCATTAGTTATGTGATCTACCCATTTAATCTTAAGCATTATTCTGTAGCACCACATTTCGAAAACTTCTATTCTCTTCTTGTCTAAACTATTTATCGTCCATGTTTCACTTCCATACATGGCTACACTCCATACAAATACTTCCAGAAACGACTTCCTGACACTTACATCTATACTCGATGTTAACAAATTTCTCTCCAGAAACGCTTTCCTTGCTATTGCCAGTCTACATTTTATATCCGCTCTACTTCGACCATCATCAGTTATTTTGCTCCCCAAATAGCAAAACTCCTTTACTGCTTTAAGTGTCTCATTTCCTAATCTAATTCCCACAGCATCAAACGACTTAATTCGACTACATTCCATTATCCTCGTTTTCCTTTTGTTGATGTTCATCTTATACCCTCCTTTCAAGACACTGTCCATTTCATTCAACTGCTCTTCCAGGTCCTTTGCTTACAATGTCATCGGCGAACCTCAAAGTTTTTATTTCTTCTCCATGGATTTTAATACCTACTCTGAACTTCTCTTTTGTTTCCTTTACTGCTTGCTCAATATACAGATTGAATAGCATCAGGGAGAGGCTACAACCTCGTCTCACTCCCTCCCCAACCACTCCTTCCCGTTTATGTCCCTCGACTCTTATAACTGCCATCTGCTTTCTGTACAAATTGTAAATAGCCTTTCACTCACTGTACCACCTTCAGAATTTGAAAGAGAGTATTCCAGTCAACATTGTCAAAAGCTTTCTCTAAGTCTACAAATGCTATAAATGTATTGATATATCCACTGAATAACATTTGCTGTAGTGGCTTTTAGCATTAAGCACTGCACAGTCCACAACTGTTAACAGTAATGACAGGTAACATTGCAACTAGAAGTATATGAAATGAATGCAAACAAAATACCATAGTGCAGTGAATGCTTCCAAAGGACAGCGAGGTGCCTAAAACTGAACTGTACTTCACTTGGGAAATATATTGGCAGTGTGGTGAAGGTATATCCCTTGGGATAGACTGAATGTATGCTCTGCAGTCTTCGCATGTATCACCACACTATTTCATTTCTAGTTGGCAGTCCTAAAGTAATTCTAAATAGAGTTCAATTAAATTACCCTGTTGCTTTCTAGAACCAGGTCCTTGATTGTCACACAGGCAGTCAATGCAAAATAATTTTTGCAGGCTGAAAATCTTGGATGTTATCTTGGGTCCAGTGCAAGACACTACTGTTGATTGGAGAGGAGGAGAAGTCAAAGATTACCAGAACAATAATACATTGCCCAGAAATGGGTGTCAAATGCATGAACTCATTTGCACTAAAGCTGTGAGTGTGAGAAGAAGTTAGGTTGATAAATGCGGGCAACAATAGGCGGGTGAAGGCTGAAGACGAGTGATAAAAGGTGTGTGGATAGGAAAAGCACAACACTGCAACGTGAGGCAAACTTGGGTCACCAGACGATGGTCAGAGGCTGTGCTGTGCTGTGCTGTGCTGTTCTGTGCTGTGCTGGCTGTGCTGTGCTGTGAAGTAACAGTGTAGCAGAGAGCTGTTAGTGTCTCTGCAAAGAGCACAGTGAAATGTACCACAAGGTGGAATCATGGGAATGTGGGTTAGAAAAGATGATCAGCAAATTATATCTTTGTATTACAGATTTGCACAAGCTGTATTAATTCGAATATTCTTTGTTATTTTCTTGAAGGTCTGTTGGGAGTATCTTGTCACAGTGATTGTATCAGTGAGGATCCCAGACTAAATTTGGTTTGGGATGATGTTGAGATTATTGCAAGCATTTACATCACTAATATTGCATGTAGATTGAGAAAAATTATCCCCTAGTTGAAAGCTAATTGAAATAATCATAGATTGTGAGTTTTCTAGAGATCAGCAGTATATTAGTAACCAGCTGAGTTCATGGCATTGCTGGGGTAGGTATTTATTCCAATCTGTTAGTCCATCTTCTCCTCCCACGTTCATTCCATCTCCTCCTTTGCCACTCTTTTTGTCTCCCCCTCGCCCACTATTTTTCCATCTTGTCACCTACTCTCTCTGCCTGTCTCGTCCTTGCCCTTTCTCTCTGCCCCTCAACTTCTCAAGGTGTGCAGTACACCTATGAGCTCCTTTGCAGGCAGAATGACATACCTGTCTAATTGCAGTGTCATGTAGCAATTGTATTCCTGCTACCACCTTGAAAAAAAATGTATTAGTCAGCAATATGAAGCACATACCAAGCAGTAGTAGGAATGAACTATTTCTTATGACTAGACACAGTCGTGTTCCAGTTAAAGTTGTGCTCAATGCTATGGGATGGTGGAAACTTGTTGTTGATGATAAAGCAATGACATTGCAGAGGCAAAGGGTGAAAGAATACACAAAACAAATATTAAATGGATGATTTTCTGTATGCAAGCTATGGTAAGAATATGTAATACTGAGATGAGTGGAATCGGAATATCTATGCCAAAGGAAAAGCAATAACATGTACACAACATAAATTCCTGGGCAATGTGATAAATGTGTTGTATGGCAGAAATTCTGTGGGCTTATGAACAATCCAAAAAGGTATCAACTTTGCTAGAGGTTAACAGCTTATGTTGAAGAGAAATGGATAGCAGAGCTAGCAAACAGTCCGACAAGGGGATAGGAAAACAGACTGCGGCTGCTGTTATTTAAAGTGCTGGGTATCCCATCCAGAAACCATTTCTCATGGTGGCATTTGTTGCACATGTATCGACAAATTTAAATCTGTTTAAAAGATTACACCTCATTTAGTATAACAGATGAGGTTTGTGGTTCAGATCCTACTACACAATGAATTTTCCTTCTCTTTTCCTCTAAGGAAAGTCAGTAAGATACTTTTCATTGCACCATGAACGTTAGATGGACACCTTGCCACAGGTGCATTTAATTTACAATAAATATAAGAAACAACTTACTAGGGACATTATGCGTCATTTGTTTTTTTATATTAGTTTTACAGCTATTAGCCAGTATAAGATTTAAATTCAGCATTCTTAACCATTATTTTCAGTCATATATGCCAACACATGCTGTCATCAACAAAAATATAAAAGTAAGTACGAAAGTAGCATCAAACCTACGAGCTGTGGAGCCCCATTGTGATATTACAGCACTCTTACCAATGTTAATGCATTTAGTGTTCTAATAGTTGGTAGGTAATTTCATCTCATGTGGTTACCATACATGAAGTTGCTGTACAACAGCTCAACAGTGTGAACAGCTCTACTGTAAGATAGCTGACAGCTTAAGATAGGTTACCACTATTCTTCTTCAGCCCCAATATGATGTACATCCTCCACTTCTGAGGAAATATGTTCCCTGAATGAAATTCCTTTTTTCACTACACCTGTGTGAACAAATTATCATGCATAAACAATGCAACACAATTTCCAAATCGTCTTATCAAACAGATATTTTATGAAAATATGAGGCAGTGGCAAGTGGCTTATTTTCACAAAGCATGGATTTATGTATATTGTCATATGATTAGGTACTGCCAGAGAAATCTTGTCTAAAGAACATTGCCATAGTTCCTGTCTTCATTTGTGTTTTGCAGTGATTGACATGTATGCTTTGCTTTTTACAGATACCACAGTTTTCATCGTTATGTCAACACAATTCAGTTTCTAAAGCATAAACGTGGCAGTACTGTGGAATAGCCTATGACATAACTAGATCTCTCTTTTCTCAAAGGTACTAGTGCTGTAGACACAGTACCTGAACAGTTGCTTGCATACTAATGAGTACAGAATGTGGCACTGTGTTTCCAGGCGACCAACATTGAACTGAGGGTGACAGTATTTCCAAAATGCAGTGCAACTGTGGCTGTGATCTGATATGTGCTGCAGACAAATAAGAATTGAATATGGCAGTACACAGTAAGTGGACCAAACATTGAATGTAAGATTACAATTATTGGAAGAACTGTCATCATCTGCTGGAGATTACACAAGATTTTGGGTTTTTGACATGAATCACATTTAGGGCAGATTCTATCACAAAGAAATAAATGTAAAGGTGACCACAAGTGTTCGATGAAGAAATGGGACCTAGAAAAGGGCTATGTGGGGTGATCAACATACTACTGTGACTCAGATGATCACCAGTTTGAATTTGAAGGCAGCAGGGCCTATTGCTGTGAGAACTTTACTGAGACAATTGCAATGCATAAGACTTGGTGCTTAACTACATCCAGTGCCTACCCATGACTCGTAAGTTAGTCAGCATATATGAAGATACCCATTTGGTAAAATCTGTAACAAAACAAGGTGTTCTTATTAGTGTTGAATGTAAAATAATTGCCTTTCCTATATTGTTTGTGTTGCAGGCATCTGGTGCATGTACATACCCATGATTAATCTTCATTCTGTTTATACATCTGTATCTGTACTCTGCTACATATGAGTGGCAGTCTTTAAAAAAGTTGGTTACATAATTAAATTTTGCTTTGTTTGCAGGTACATATCAGCCTTGCTAGTACCCTTTTTAATTTTCGAATCGCAGTAGGCTGCTTTATGATGAAAAAAGAAAAATTATGGAAAAGCTTTAGTGTAGAGTAATTCATTTCCAGCAGCAGCAGGAACGGTTGAGCTGTGTCCAGCTTATCCTGATGACTGACTTAGCTGTGTGGATTGGCTCCCTTAGTGAGGAGCCCCCCCACACCTGGGTCTCGCCACTCTGGTGGGTTTGTGCTTGACTATGATGGGACCCCAGACTTTACAGCATCTTTTCCCTTTGGTGCTGCATGTCTATCCTCTTGGTACTCTTTTTCTGCTCCCGTGGGGAACAAGTCTGTGGTGTTTCTGGTATTGTTCTGCACTGTCCACAGCTGACATAGGGACAATCTCTCACTGTTTTTCGTTCCCTTTTCCGTTCTTCATTCACCTTCACCTATCCTTCTCCACTTTGGCATTTGAGGCTCCTATTGTTATTTTTCTTCCCAGTGTGCTCCTGATAGCCGCCCCATCTGTGTGACACGTAACAGGTGACTTCATAATGTGTAATTCCCAGCCCTGGTTCAACATGTAGGGTTCAGAAGCCAGGCTCAGGGAGGGGAGATTGCCTGACCTGCTAACTTTCCAAATTGCCAGTTGGTCTCCCTATCAGATGTTTGGGAGGTGTGACCTGTTGGGAGGTGTGAACTGAGGTATGAACAATCACCTAAGGCGTGTGTGCCCACTTGTGAAGGGGACCTCTAGTTGAAAAGTGCGTGCCATTGGAGGCACTTGCTGTCATGGGGGGTGGGGATTTCCTCACAATGAGCCAATCATCTTCACAATCAATGTCCGTTGTTTGTTGTTGTTGTCTTCAGTCCAGAGACTGGTTTCGTGCAGCTCTCCATGCTAATCTATCCTGTGCAATCTTTTTCATCTCCCAGTACCTACTGCAACCTACATCCTTACAAATCTGCATAGTGTATTCATCTCTTGGTCTTCCTCTGCGATTTTTACCCTCCACGCTACCCTCCAATACTAAATTGGTGAGCCCTTGATGCCTCAGAACATGTCCTGCCCACTGATCCCTTCTTCTAGTCAAGTTGTGCCACAAATTTCTCTTCTCCCCATTTCTATTCAGTACCTCCTCATTAGTTAGGTTCTCTACACCTCTAACCTTCAGCATTCTTTGTAGCACCACATTTCAAAAGTTTCTGTTCTCTTCCTGTCTACATTGTTTATTGTCCATGTTTCACTTCCATACATTGCTAAGCTCCATACAAATTCATCAGAAAGGACTTCCTGACATTTAAATCTATACTTAATGTTAGCAAATGTCTCTTTTGCAGAAACGCTTTCCTTGCCATTGCCACCTTATATCTTATATTCTCCCTGCTTCGACCATCATCATTTATTTTCCTCCCCAAATAGCGAAGCTCACCTACTACTTTGAGTGCCTCATTTACAAACCTAATTCCCTCAGCATCACCTGATTTAATTCGACTACATTCCATTATCCTCATTTTGCTTTCGTAGATGTTCATCTTGTATCCTCCTTTCAAGACACTGTCCATTCCGTTCAGTTGCTCTTTCAGGTCCTTTGCTGCCTCTGACAGAATTACAATGTTATTGGCAGACATCGAAGTGTTTGTTTCTTATCCATGGATTTTAATTCCTACTCGTAATTTGTATTTTGTTTCCTTTCCTGCTTGCTTAATATGGTGATCGAATAGCATCAGGGATAGGCTAAAACTCTGTCCCACTCCCTTCCCAACTATTGCTTCCCTTTCATGCCACTTGACTAATAACTGCCACCTGGTTTCTGTAGAAATTGTAAATACCTTTTTGTTCCCTGTATTTGACCCGTGCCACCTTCAAAATTTGACAGTGTTAGTCAACATTGTCAAAAGTTTTCTCTAAGTCTACAAATGCTGGTTTGCCTTTCATAAATCTATCTTCTGCGTTCAATGAACTCTCTGCCAGGCACACGTGACTTGCAGAGTATCCATGTAGATGCAGGTGATGAAGATTTGGATAAGTCGTAGGTTCAGTATTGCCTCGCGTGTTCCAACATTTGTATGGAATACAAACTGATTTTCCCTGAGGTCAGCTTCTACCAGTTTTTCCAGTCATCTGTAAGGAATTCGTGTTAATATTTTGCAGCTGTGACTTATTAAACCGACAGCTTGGCAATTTTCAAACACCTGCTTTCTTTCTGATTGGAATTATTGTATTCTTCTTGAAATCTGAGGGTATTTCGCCTGTCTATCAGGCTATCAGTAGTTCTAATGGCATGTTGTCTACTCTTCGTGGTTTCACTTGCTGAAGATGGTCAGTCCTTCACAACAGTAAATCTGTTTCTAATTCAGAAAGGTATTGATGCAATTGCAAGCCCTGTGATGTCCTGCTCTCATTTTGCGGAATAGCACTTTGCTTTTGGAAACTGCTTCTGATTCTCAAGCATGACGACTGCTTGCTGCTTTGCTTCTCGACCACATCCTGTTTGTGTTGAGGCCCATAGAACTCTGAACGCTTTGTGTGTTGGTGTGTACAGTAGGCTGCTGGATGGTCTGATCAAGGCCGAAATCCAAACATACCACTCTGATCAGGGTGCCATTGCCGTCAATCTGGTGATGAAAAAGATAGGTGCCTCCTTAGTGTGCATGCACGCGCGCATCCTCTCTCTCTCTCTCTCTCTCTCTCTCTCTCTCTCTCTCTCTCTCTCTCTCTCTCTCTCTCTCTCTCTCTCTCTCTCTCTCCCCCTCTCTCCCCCCATTGATAGATTGGTGCTTCCGTCAAAGATCAGAGCAGGCTATGAAATTATCACAGTCCAACCATGTATTCTGAATCCGATGTGCTGCTACCAGTGTCATTGTTTCAATCACTCGAATGTCTTGTTGACACATGGCCAAATGTTTAACCTATGGTGGGGATGCACACAAGGGCAATTGTTCTCTTCCTCCCTGCCGTATAAACAGAAATGGCCACCATGCTGCTCCTCTTGAGATAGCCCCATGTATCTTGATGAGTGGGGTGTCCAGGAGATGTAGCGAAAAGAAAAAGTACCTTAGCTGGTCGTTCGAAAGTTACTGGCTAGTCTCAAACCCTGCCTTCTGCTGTCTGGTACTTAGAGTACCGTTCTTGCTAAATCTCGCTCCATGCAAACCTGAGACCTTAAATTATACTCTGAGGTTGTGAAATTGCCCAGTGTTATGGTAGCATGGCTATTCCTTCTTCCAGTTGTGCAACAAGCCATCCAACTCTGGCCACACAGGGTGAAGTCACCAGTTATACAACCGGCAGGCCAGGAAGGACAGCAGGAATACTCCCGTGAAGAACTTGTATGACTCTCCTGCCAACCACAGCCTGAGTCTTCATCTGCTAGCCAGAAAGGTCCAAAGAAGTCCAAGAAAGGCAAATGGTCTTCTCCTTCGCCAATTCAAAGAGCCTCTTTGGTGGTGTCGCCACGTGATACCTTGGCCTGGCTGGCTTTTGTGTCTCCGGTGTGCACCACTAACCATTTCTGTGTATTGAACTCTGCAAGCTGTCTGCACAACAAAGCCGACACATCTGTAGACTAAATGGAACACAATTGTGCCCTGTAGCAGTGAGTCTTGACAGGATGGCAATCGGCGTCCTCTGAGGTGACATCCATTCATTGTTTCCTTATCATGACTCCCTGAATGGATGTTCGTGGTCTTCAATCCAACAAAGAGGATTTAGGGCTGCTTTTAGAATTGCAGCATCCACTTGTATTCTGCTCTCAGGAAACAAAATTGTGTCCTCATAACTGCATTGAGATTTTGCATTTCTTCCTGGTCTGATTCGACTTTCCCCAATCTCATCTATTGGGGAGTCAAGCTGCTCATACCGGATGATGTTCATAGTAAAGCCATTCCCTGACTCACCGTCTTCAAGCTGTTCCAGTTCGCCTTTTCCTTCCTCATTTGACCTCCTCCCTTTGCACCACTTACATCCCTCCATCATTCAATGTCACCAGGGAAGACTCTCGCAGCTTGTTGGGCAACTTCCTCACCCATTTCTGCTGCTCAGTGACTAAAGCACACCATCCCTTCTGCCCCCCCCCCTCACCAACTCTGCAAGTCCGGTGGTTAGAACATGCCCGAGGTATTCCGGCCTGTCGTAAGAGGCGACTAAAAGGAGTCTCATACGTCTTGGCCTTTGTGATGGTCCTCTGAAGAGCGAGGCAAGTGGGGAAGGGTGCCTTACATTGTGCATCGTGTCTATCGTGCATTGAGATCTTTAACACACATTTTCGTCATCGCATTGCAGTCCTGCCCATTCTGCATATCTTGGGTGAGACACCCTCTTAGGTACGTTTCCACCATGCACTATGCAGTGTCACTTTCTGTGCCTATGGTGACCATGGACTTCTTTGCACCTCATATCCAGCACGGTATCTAGTCCAGTGTGTGTGTGTACCCTGTTGGTTGCAGCATCCCCCGACAACACAGGGATCACTCTGCTGATGTCTGCGCCATTAACTCCCCACATACGCCATGATGGCCATCTCCCTAGGGCATCGGGACTCCCAGCAATGGCCATCCTGCCAGGTGATCCTTGCTGAGGCTGGGTGGCACCTGTGGGGAGGGCCCCTGTTCGGAATGTGTGGCATTGGGTTGGTAGCATCAGGGCGGATGACACACCATGATGTGTAGTATGTCATCTCATGCTGGTCGTCCGCTGCCAGCAGTCTTTCAGTGGGAAAAGTCTAACTTCAGTGCTAAGAAATATGAGCCCAAATCGTCCCCCTCCCTGGCCACATCATGGCAGGAACGCCAGGCTAAAGATGGCAGTGAAACTTATTCGCCCCAGTACCTCGTATGTACAAGAGTTCATGGGGAACCTTTCATGTCCATGAAACCTCAATTTTTTGTGAAGCATTTGGATGACAAGTTCAGGAAGGTAGAGAGTTTGTCCAAAATGCGCTCTGGGTCAGTCCTTATAAAAACAGCATCCTCTGCCCAATCACAGGTATAACTCGTGTGTGACAAATTGGGGGATGTTTCTGTTTCCATCACACTACATAAGATCTTAAATCTGGGCCTGGGTATTACATTCCACAGGGACTGGAACAGAAAAGGGAGGTAATGACAGTGGCATGTAAAGTGCCCTCCGCCACACACCGTTGGGTGGCTTGTGGAGTATAAATGCAGATGTAGACCTAGTTTGGCAGTCTGACAACGAGCTGCATGCCATTTTAGAGCGGCGATGTGTTCATTTCATCTGCCGCATCCATCGGGGTCCGAGGAATAATCAGTTTGCCACTGGTGCCTTCATCTTGGCCTTCGAGGGTGCTACATTGCCTGAGAAGGTGAAGGTGATGGTCTACTGCTTTGACGTCAAGCCATATATACATCCCCCGATGAAGTGCTTTAAGTGCTGGAAGTGGCCATATGTCTGCCTGCTGTACTTCCAGTGTCACATGTCGATATTGTGAATGTCCATCACATCCCAATACTCCATGTGCCCTGCCTCCCATCTGTGTCAACTGTGGAGAGCATTATTCACCTTGATCGCGAGGATTTTACAAGAAGAGGGGAAATTCGTGGAATATAAGACCCTGGACCGACTTTAGCTGTGACCTTTTACACAGCCACTATGAGAACAGTTGTCGCCTCTCGGAACCAGAAGGCTACACCTGCCCCCTTAATGGTGTGGGGCACTTCCCTCCCTGTTGGTCCCAAACCACCTACTATGGGAGCAACCCCCCCCCCCCCCCGCCACGCACGCACGCACGCACGCACGCACGCACGCACGCACGCACGCACGCACGCACGCACGCACGCACGCACACACACACACACACACACACACACCCGCGCGCGCGCTCATACACACAACTGTTCTGGATATCGGTACCCACTTCTGAGCTGGAGAAACGTTAGTCTTCTTTGGATCCTCTTGCTAGGAAGGGGTCACTTGGGTCTCTGCTTTCCCAGGTTTCTGCTAGTGGGAAAGAGGATACTCATCATTGGCTGAAGAGCCCAAAAGCAGTTGGTCATAGGGCTTCACGCTCATCCTCAGTCCCGGAGACTGAATCAGTGAAGTTCTCCCAGCCAGGGAACCCAGTGAGAGAAATCCAAAGGCACCGTGCTTACTGGATGAGGCAGAGACGTTGAAACTTTACTGTCTCAGCTCCTCTGCCTCTTAAATACTAGGACCGCCACACATTTCAGTGTGGCTCATGGTAGTTATTCGGCCATTGATTTATCCATTGGCAGCCCAGGACTTCTCGCATCTATCTACTGGAGAGCACATGACGACCTGTGCGGTAGTGACCACTTCCCCATCTTCCTGCCACTGTCCTGGCGTCAGGCCCATGGACGCCTACCCAGATGGGCTTTAAACAAGCTGGAATGGGAAACTTTCACCTCTGCTGTCACCATTGAATCTTCCCCACACGGCAACATCGATGTGATGGTTGAGCAGGTAATTACAACAATTGTTTCTGTGGCAGAAAACACGAGCCTTCGCTCTTCAGGGTGTCCCAGCGAAAGGCAGTCCCTTGGTGGTCGCCGAAAGTCACTGAAGCAATTGAGAAGCGTTGGCTAGCTCTGCAGCGGCATAAGTGGCACCCTTCTGTGGTGCACCTCAAAGCCTTCAAATGGCTCCATGCCTATGTTCACCTACTTATCAAACAACGGAAGCAGGAGTGTTTCGAAGGGAATGTTTTGACGATTGGGTGCGGTACATCATCTTCCCAAGTCTGGGCCAAAATCAAACTTGTTTTCAGGTACCTGACTCCAAAAGGTGTTGCCAGTGTTAACATAAAAGGCGTGTTATCTACCGACACAAAAGTGATTGCCAAGTGCTTTGCTGAGCACTATGCTCGGGCCTCTGCATCAGAGAACTACCTAACAGGCTTTTGCACTCTCAAATGGCTGCTGGAAGGACAAGACCTCTCGTTCACTACACTCCAAAGTGAATTCTATAATGCACCATTTACAGAGTGAGAGATCCTCAGTGCCTTGCACATCACCCTGACACAGCTACTGGACCAGATCAGATTCACTTTCAGATGATTAAACATCTCTCATCTGACTACAAGCGTCATCTCCTTGTCTTCAACAGAATCTGGTGCGATGGCATCTTTATATTGCAATGGCGGGAGAGCACCATCATTCCAGTGCTCAAACCCAGTAAAAACCCACTTGATGTGGATAGCTGTCGCCCCATCAGCCTCACCAACGTTATTTGTATGCTGCTGGAATGTACGGTGTGTCAGCAGTTGGGTTGGGTCCTGGAGTCAAGTGACCTACTGGCTTCATGTCAGGGCGGCTTCCACTAGGGTCCCTCTACCACTGATAATCTTGTCACTTGAGCCTACCATCTGAAAAGCCTTTCCCAGCTGCCAACACCTGGTTGCCGACTTTTTTGATTTACGAAAAGTATACAACACCACCTGGCGACATCATATCCTTGCCACATTATACGAGGGGGTCTCCGAGGCATGCTCTCGATTTTTATCCAGAATATCCTGTCACTTGGCACTTTCGGTGTCAGAGATAGTGTCTCTCATAGTTCGCCCCATGTCCAGGAGAAAGGGCTCCCTCAGGGCGATGTATTAAGTGTTTCTCTGCTTTTGGCGGCCATTAATTGTCTAGCAGCAGGTGTTGAGTCGTCCATCTCACCTTCGTATGCAGACGACTTCTGCATTTCGTACTGCTCCACCAGTACAGGTGTTGCTGAGTGGCGCCTACAGGGAGCAATTCAGAAGATGCAGTCATGGTATCTAGCCCACAGTTTCCAGTTTTCGGTCGCAAAGTCATGTGACATACACTTCTGTCGGCATCGTACCGCTCATCCGCAACCAGAACTTTACCTTCATGACGATCCAGTAACTGTAGTGGAACCATTTCGATTCTTAGGAGTGGTTTTCAACACCTGATCGACTTTTCATCCTCAATTTCATCAGCTTAAGTGGAAGTGCTGGCAGCACTTCAGTGCTCTCCACTGCCTGAGTAACACCAACTGGGGTGCTGATAGCTCTATGCTGCTGCTGCTCTATAGAGCCCTCATTCAATCCCACCCTGACTTTTGGAATCTGGTTTATGGTTTGGAGGCGCCCTCAGTGTTGCGTTTACTCGACCCGGTGCTCCACTGTGGCCTACACTTAGCGACAGGAGCTTTTAGGACGAGTCCAGTGACCAATGTCCTTGTGGAGGCCAGAGTACCTCCATTTCAGATTAAGTATGCACAACTGCTGGCCAGTTACATTGCACACACTCATAGTTCTCCTGCACATCCAAATCACTGTCTCCTTTCCCCACTCATGGTGGTTAATCTCCTGCATCGACAGCCCAGGTCAGGGCTAATGATTGTGGTTCGTGTGTGGTCCCTTCTCTCCGAACTGGAATCCTTCCCTTTACCACCTCTACTTGCAGTCCATTCACGTACGCCTCCATGGTATACACATCGGCCGCAGCTTTGTCCAGACCTTTCAGGTGGCCATAAGGACTCCGTTAACCCTGCAGCTCTCTGCTTTCACTTCCTCTCGATTATTGACATGTTCTGGGGCTATGAAGTGGTTTACACCGATGGCTCGATGGCTGATGGTCGTGTTGGCTTTGTCTACGTTCAAGGCAGCGATATTGTGAACAGAATTCCTTACCTGATGGCAGCAATGTATTAACTGCAGAGCTGGTGGCCATTTATCGTGGACCTCAGTGTCTCTCTTCATGCCCTGGGGAGTCATTTCTTTTATGTACAGGCTCTTTGAGCAGCCTGAAAACTGTCGACCAATGCTACCCTCGTCATCCATTGGTATCATCCATCCAGGATTCCATCTATGCCCTGTAACGGTGCATTCGTTCAGTGGTGTTTATCAGGACCCCTGGTCACGCCAGAATACCAGGAAATGAACTTACTGACAGGCTGGCCAAACAGGCTACACGGCAACCACTTCTGGAGATCAGCATCCCCGCAACTAACCTGCTTTCTTTATTACGTCACAAGGTTTTTCAGCTTTGGGAGACGGAATGGCAAAATCTCAGTATGCACAACAAACTGCGAGCCATTAAGGGGACCACGAATGGGTGGAAGTCCTTGATGAGAGCCTCTCACAGGGACTTGGTGGTTCTCTGCCGGCTCTGCATCGGCCATGCCTGGGCGACCCACGGCTACCTCCTGTGCTGTGAAGACCCACCTTAGTGTCGGTGCAGCACCTGGTTGACAGTGACCTATTCTTCTGCTTTGTCCTTCTTTGGCTGCCCTGTGACTTCATCTTCGGTTGCCAGGCTTATCATTGATTTTAGCAGATGATACCTCATCAGCTGATTCTGTTTTACATTTCATCTATGAGGGTGGGTATTATCACTCGATCTGAGTTTTAGTGCATGTCTGTGTCCTCCACCCTAGTGCTTTTAGGGTGGATATTTTAATGTGTCGCAGAATGGCTGCTTTTTCCTTTTTATTGTCATGGTCTGTCAGCCAGTTGTTCTTGATTGGAATTCAGGAATATTTACTACTTCTTCTTTGCTGAAGGAGTTTCGAAAAACCGTGTTTAATAACTCTGCTTTAGTGGCACTGTCATCAGTGACTTCACCGTTATCATGCAGTGAAGGTATTGATTGTGTCTTGCCACTGGTGTGCTTTATGTATGACCAGAATCTCTTTGGGTCTTCTGCCAGATTTAGAGACTGAATTTAATTGTGGAAATTATTAAAATCATCTTGCATTGAAGAAAGCGCCATATTTCAAACTTCTGTAAAACTTTGCCGATCTTGGGGATTTTGTGTTCTTTTAAATTTGACATGCTTTTTGCGTTGCTTCTACAACAACGATCTGACCTGTTTTGTGTACCATGGGGGATCAGTACCCTCAATTACTAATTTATGTGGTATATATCTCTCAATTGCTGTTGATACTATCTCTTTGAAAACATTCCACAACTTTTCTACACTTGCATGATCAGATCGGAAGGAGTGTAGACTGTCTGTGAAAAAGGGTTTAAGAGCATTATCAGCTTTTTTAATTAGATATACGTTGCGTTTCTTTTTGATGATTGTAGGTGTTACGGTATTCAGCGTAGCAGCAGCTGCCTTGTGGTCGCTAATTCCTGTATTCGTCACAATACTCACTATATGTCAACGATTATTTGTTACTAAAAGGTTAAGCATGCTTTGGCAACCATTTACGGTTCGTGTGGACTCATTAACTAATTATTCAAAATAATTTTCTGAGAAAGTATTCATTGCAATTTCTGATGACGTTTTATGGCTGCCACCGGCTTTAAACGTATAATTTTTCCAGCATATTGAGGGTAGATTAAAGTCGCCACCGACTATAATTGCATGAGTGGGGTACTTATTCGAAATGACTAAAGTTTTGTTTCAACCGTTCAGCTACTATATTGTCTGAGTCGGGGGGGGGGGGTCAGTAAAAAGATCCAATTAATAGTCTAGTCCAATTGTCAGGTATAAGGTCTATCCATAATATTTCACACAAACTATCTACTTCAACTTCGCTACAAGGCAAACTACCTTGGACAGCAATAAATACACCACCAACTGTATTTAATCTATCCTTTCTGAACACTGTTAGATCGTTCGAAAAAATGTCAGCTGAACTTATTTCCGGCTTTAGCCACCTCTCTGTACCTACAAGTATTTGAGCTTCAGTGCTTTCTATTAGGTCTTGGAGCTCTGGTTCTATCCGAACACAGCTACGACAATTTACAACTACAATACCAATCTTTTCTACAACTACCTTACAGTGTTTTACATGCCTACTTTGACAGATGTCCCTTCTGTGGTTTCCTGAGACCCTCTAACCTAAAAATCCGCCCAGTCCATGCCACACAATTGCGAGTACCCGTCTAGCCACTTCCTGTGTGTAGTGGGTTCCTGACCTATTAAGCAGAACCCGGAAAACCACCACCCGATGGCACAAGTCAAGGGATCTGCAGCCTACATGGTCACAGAATCGCCTGAGCCTCTGATTCAGACCCTCAACTCGACTCTGCACCA
Source organism: Schistocerca nitens (assembly GCF_023898315.1). Classification (NCBI taxonomy): domain Eukaryota; kingdom Metazoa; phylum Arthropoda; class Insecta; order Orthoptera; family Acrididae; genus Schistocerca; species Schistocerca nitens. The sequence continues at coordinate 64,355,084 of NC_064624.1, forward strand.
AAGGACCACAGTTGGTTCTATCGATGAGCTCCACCTTAATCTCAGAAGCAAGACTGGCAGTCTTCACCATTTCCGCTGGCCGCCTGAAACCAGACAGTCTCCTCCAATCCAAAGAGACAAACGTGATTGTTACCGACATGAGCCACCACCTGCAGCTGGCTGCACCCTGTACTCTCCATGGCATCCAGAAGCACCCTTCCCAGATCTGGAATGATTCCCCTGGAATGCTCACTGGCCTTCTTCCACTCCTTGGCCGCCATGTTCGTAAGGGGCCCCACTAGACACCTAACGTTGGAGCTCCCAACTACAAGAAAACCCACCCTATGTGAATGCCCAGTCCATGTTGGCCAAGAAGCTTTCTTTGGAACAGGGTGGATGACTGCATCCAGGTCAGAGACATCATCAGCCACAGATAACACCTGAAACCTGTTCATCAAACAAACTGGGGAGGCACTACGATTGGGCCCCTTGGAAAGTTTTATTCTGCATGCAAGGCTTTAGAATGATCTCCCACTCGACCACAGGTGAGGGGTCAATCTCATTGCAAGCAGTACACGGGGCAGCCACAGCAGTGGACCGATCAGAGGACATGTGGGATGTGCTCGACGACCCTCGCGTCCCTGCGTTTGATCCCCCATAGTGACGCCCCTGGGCAGCAGCCTCAAGCTGTGTGATGTAAGCCAAAGCAGCCTGGAGCTGTGAGTGAAGGGTCGCCAACTGAGCTCACATCTGTACCCAACAATCACAGTTTCTATCCATTACTGCAGTCACTGCTGTTTGAAGCTGGTAAAAATATGTAAGACACAAGTGGATTACTTGCATTATTAGTAGCAGGAACTAGTGGTGCTGCTCTCACTGACTAACTGAACTTATGACCCGCCACTTGACCATGAAATGAAAGTATTCTCACCTCCCACCTAACTGGCATGGTACATGAAGCGGATCCTGATGCAATTTGGAATTCCTGTGTGATGGTCTAGGTAGGTGTCTGCCTATTACACATTATGACCCTCCTTAACTGTCGGCAGTGTGTGTCAGTCAACAGACGAGGTCGGCCTGTATGCTTTTGTGCTGTACACGTCCATTCACCTTTCCACTTCATTATCACATCAGGAACAGTGGACCTAGGGATGTTTAGGAATGTGGAAATCTCGTGTAAAGACGTATGACAAGTGACACCCTGTCATCTGACGAAGTTCAAAGTCCGTGAGTTCCGTAGAGCACACCATTCTGATCTCTCACAATGTCTGATGACGACTGAGGTCGCTGTTACGGAGTACCTGGCAGCACAATGCACCTAATATGTAAAACGTATGTTTTGGGGGGGTGTAGGGATACTTTTGATCACATAGTGTACGTGTGGGGTAGTCCAATATTTAACCTGTACCTCAAAATATAAAGTTGTGAAATAAAATTTTGGTTGCTCACAGGCACATTTGCTGGTATTTTGTCAGGGTGTAAAAACAACTAGGATCATACGCACCCTTGTAAAAACTGTGAAACATGGAGAAAAAGATAACAATTGCCACACATTAATCCCAATTGACTGAAGAGAAGACAGCTAAACACAGGGACATGGAGAAATGTCTACAAAATACATTAAAGAGATACAGAGGTCCATAACTAAAAATTAAATGGGTTTTACCTTATCGCTATGATGGATAAAAAGTATAATGCAGATGACAGCCCGCACATCATTCACTAAGAAAAAAACGGCCAAAAACTCACAGCTAATCCAAACAGGTACATGAACAGTTGAAAAAGGGCATTCCTCGGGAAATGGCAGACAGTTACAAGTTGGGCGCAATGTGCACAAAGTGGTGGGGGAGCGCCACTTGTCAAATGCTGATGGCTGAAAAGGCAGCGCCTAATACACAACGAAATTAAAATGACTTGTCTGCAGCAGGGAGAAGGTCGAGAGGAGATTGTCCAAGCCGATGTTGAAAAACCTGGAGCTTATTCCCATGAAGGGAGGACATGCGGCAATGCCGAAGTGACACCACCTCCTGCCAGACAGCAACACACAGAACACCAGAGGGAATGTAAGAACTAGTGGGCTGAGGTACAAGGAATGCAGCCTTGGCAACAGCATCAGCAGCCACATTTCCTGTCAGACCGACACGGCTAGGAACCCACAAACATCACAGTGGCTCCATCAAGAGTGAGCAAGTGACAGTTTTCCTGGACCCACTGCATTAAGGGATGGGCGGTGTACAGTGCACAGAGGCTTTGAAGGTCACTGATAGTGAGCAGATGACAATTGAAAAGGCTGTCACCAGATGTACTCCAGCATTGATACAGGGTGCGGAGCTCTGCTGTAGCTACTGAGCAATGTGCTGGAAGCCGATACTGTAAAACATCGCCAATGATGAAGGCATACCGACACCATTGTCAGTCTGAGAAACGACAGTTTACACAAAGGTACTATCATGGCGTTCCATACGCATGTCGTGCAACAATGGAATAGAGCAAGGCTGGAGTAGTGTCCCAAGGAAGCAAATAAAGGCCAAGGTGAACGTGGGCCACCACACGAATCAGAGATTGTCAAGGGTTCACACCTACAAGGAAAGTTGCAGGTAGTGTGAAGTTAAGCTGCTGGAGCAATAGCCGTAAGTGTAGATGCATGAACAAAGCACCGGTAGTCTAATTTCGAACTGACAAGGGATCAGTACAAACTGAGGATGGTGGCGTACCATTGAGGGATCGCATACAGTGGGCTGCAGGTGAGACGTGGGAGGACCAAGAAACTTTCCTACCGAGCAAGAGACCTAGGTATTTCAGTTCCCATGAAGAGAAGAGCAACAGGGCCAAGATGTAAAGACAGTGGAAGGAATCAACTGCATGCTAGAAATTCATACCAACTGTTCTGTCAGTGGAAAAGCGAAAGCCATTGTCGATGCTCCATGAGAAAAGACGATCGAGACATCGCTGAAGATGTTACTCAATGAGAAAGGTCCGTGGATAACTGCAATGAATGGAAAAAACAACAAAAAGAGAGCTGGAGGTACCAGGAGGGAGACAGGGCAGATGCTGTCATTTACCATCTTGTAAAGTCATCAGATGATGAAAACGACTTGCAAAATGATTTAGATAAGATATCTGTATGGTGCGAAAATTGGCAATTGACCCTGAATAAGGAAAAGTGTGAAGTTATTCACATGAGTACTAAAAGAAAGTAGCTAAATTTCGATTACGTGATAAGTCACACAGATCTGAAGGCTGTAAATTCAACTAAATACTTAGTGATTACAATTACGAATAACCTAAATTAGAACGATCACATAGATAATATTGTGGATAGAACAAACCAAAGACTGCGATTCATTGGCAAAACACTTAGAAGGTGCAACAGGTCTACTAAAGAGACGACTTATACCACACTTGCCCGCTCCATTCTGGAGTACTGCTGTGCGGTGTGGGATCCGCATCAGGTTGGACTGACGAATGACATCGAAAAAGTACAAAGAAGGGCAGCTCGTTTTGTATTATCGCGAAATAGGGGAGATCGTGCCACAGACATGGTACGTGAATTGGAGTGGCAATCATTAAAACAAAAGCGTTTTTTGTTGCGATGGGATCTTCTCATGAAATGCCAGTCACCAGTTTTCTCCTCCGATTTCGAAAACATTGTTGGCATCCACCTACATAGGGGGAAATGGTCATGACCATAAAATACAGCAAATCATGGCCCACACAGAAAAATTTAAGTTGTTCGTTTTTCCCGCATGCTGTTCTGGAGTGGAATGGTCGAGAGACAGCTTGAAGGTGGTTCGTTTAACCCTCTTCCAGGCACATAATTGAGAATAGCAGAGTAATCACGTAGACGTAGATAAGTTACACATAAAGCCAGTGAATGCCAAATGACGCCTTCCTTGGTGTAAGGAGCTTAAACATTGGACGATTAAACAGTGGAAAAACGTGTTGAGTGATGAATCATGGTACCGGGTACACAATGTGGCGATCCGATGTCGGGGTGTGGGTACAGCAGATGCCCAGTGAAAGTCATCTGCCAGCATGTATAGTGCCAACAGTAAGATTCGGAGGTGGTGGTGTTACGTTGTGGTCATGTTTTTCATGGAGGGGGCTTGCACCCATTGTTTTGCGTGGCACTATCACAGCACAGGTCTACATTTATATTCTAAGCACCTTCTTGCTTCCCACTGTTGAAGAGGAATTCAGGAATGGCGATTTCATCTTTCTACACGATCGAGCAGCTGTTCATGATGCATGACCTGTGGCGGAGTGGTTACGTGACAATGACATCCCTGTAATGGTCTGGCCTGCACAGAGTCCTGACCAGAATTCTACAGAAAACATTTGGGTTGAAGCTTCCTGGCAGATTAAAACTGTGTGCTGGACCGGTAGGTAGGAGACGAGGTACTGGCAGAAGTAAAGCTGTGAGGACAGGGCGTGAGTCGTGCTTGGGTGGCTCAGCTGGTAGAGCACTTACCCGCGAAAGGCAAAGGTCCTGAGTTCGAGTCTCGGTCCGGCACACAGTTTTAATCTGCCAGGAAGTTTCATATCAGTGCACAATCCGCTGCAGAGTGGAAATCTCATTCTGGAAACATTCGGGTTGTTTTGGAACACAGACTTCGAACCAGGTGTCACCAACCGACATGGATACCTCACCTCAGTCCAGCACTCCATGAAGAATGAGCTGCCATTCCCCAAGAAATCTCCCAGCACCTGACTGAACATATGCCTGCGAGAGTGGAAGCTGTTACCATGGCTAGGAGTAGGTGAACACCATATTGAATTCCAGCATTACTGATGGAGGGCGCCATGGACTGGTAAGACATTTTCAGTCAGGTCTCTGGATACTTTTGATCACATAGTGTACCTTTACTTCTGTTTTGATGTCGTGTAGCTGGAGTCACTGCAAAAGTCTTCATGTCTTAGGTAGTTCCTCACAAGCATGAGGTCATGTTCATATTGCAGCCCACATTTTGTCACTACATGCGAAATATGGGACCCAGCTACTGGAACAAATGGTGAGTTCCTACATTATGAAATACTTTAAAGAAAATGATCTATTGGCACATAATCAGCGGAGATTCAGAATATGTCTTTGTGAAACATGACTGGTATCATATTCACATGTGGTAATAAATGCTAGTGATAGCGTATCTCAAGTTGATACCGTAATTATAGTTTTTTAGAAGGCTGTTAACATCATTTGTCATAAGTGGCTTCCAGTCAAATTATGTGCCTTCAGATTGTCATACTCATGGCACTAGATTCCTGATTTTCTGTCAGTAAGGTCGCAGTTCATAGGAACTGACAGGAAGTCTTCTAATGGGATTGAAGTAATTAGTTGGTTCCCCAAGGAAATGTTTTAGGGCATCTTTCGTTCCTAATTTATGTAAATGATATAGGAGACAATCTGAGCAGCTGTCTTTGTTACAGATCTTTATTTTCTAGTAAACTCATCAGATGAAGACAAATCCAAAGTGATTTAGAAAAGATAACTATATGGTGGACAAATAGCAACTTAAGAAAACTATAAAGTGTGGTCCCCAACATGAGAGTAAGGAGCTTGCACAGAAAGATAGTGTTCATATTTCCCCCACATCGTTTTTGAGAGTAGAAGAGAAGAGAAATATTCTCGAAGTGGTTCTGTGAACTTTTGTCGAACACTTGAGCGAATTGCAGAGCTTTGTAGATGCAGATTTAAATGTAGAACCACTTATATACTACTTGCTGCTGCACCATTGGTCAAAGAGTAGTTGTTAGCATGTTCATAATGCTGTCTCACGGTTCAAATTAAGCAGTGTCCATTTGAGCTGCTCTTCATGGTATATGATCAGTATCTCATGTCAGTCCTGTTTCATACAAGTGCTGAATGCTTCAGGTTTGTACTAGAATGGGTCGTAAGGGTTAGTAAGCCATCTCCTTTGAGGCGCATAGTGTTTTTTTCTGTAGTCTACCACTGAACTGATGTCTGTGTGATTGTTGACTTTCAAATTCCTAAAAATTGCTACATTCAGATATTTGTATGAGTGGACCATTTCCAGCTGTGACTCACTGATATTGTAGTAGTGGGATCCTACATTTTTTGCGAAGCGTAAAATTTTACATTCTGAACACTTATTGCAAGTTACCCATCTTAGCACGACGAAATCCGATCAAGATGTGACTACTTCCGCAGAACTTTCCTTGTATATATTGGCAAAATATAGACAATGTTCTACTTGTAGTAGATGAGAACCCTCAAGCAACAAAGAAATTAGAAATTCCTACACTCGAGGTATGAATTAAAAAAGCCTTTAGTCATAATTTGTCGTATTTTATTCAGTGCACGCTGCGTTTCGGATCCTGTCGTCTATTTTCAGGTGTAATTCGTATTAATCCATGTTTTATTTGTTCTCTTGAATGTGATGAAGTGCATATTCCTGTGAAGAATGTTTGATGTTAGGTTACGAATTTCATAAGTCAGATGCGGAAAATATGTGCGAAATATTCCTACGAACTGTGACCATTCTGACAGGAAATCATGAATCCAGTCACAACTGAGGCGATACTCCGTAGGCACACAGTTTGGTTAGAAAACGCTTGTGAGGAACAGTGTCGAAAGCCTTCTGTAAATCTAACAATATGGCATCCATTTGACATCCCCTGTCAATAGCACTTATTTTATGAGTATAAGGAGCTAGTTGTGTTTCAGAAGAACGATATTTTCTGAAACCGTGCAGACTATGTGTCAAAGTTTTCTTCGAGGTACTTCATAATATCCGAACACAGAAAATGTTCCAACACCCTACTGCAAATCGATGTTAGTGATATAGGTTTGTAATTCAGCGGATTACTCCTACTTCCCTTTTTGGGTGTTTGAGTGACTTCAGCAATTTTCCAGTCTTTAGGTACGGATCTCTGTGAGAGAGTGGTTGTATACAATTGCTAAATATGGAGCTATTTTGTAAGGTTTATCTGAGAGGAATCTGACTGGTTTACAATCTGGACCGGAGGCCTTGCCTTTATTAAGTGATTTAATCTGCTTTGTTACTCTGAGGATATCTTCTACTATGTTTCTCATCTTGTTTCTCTCTTGTTTTTACCCTTGTACCTGTATCTTGCTTCTCTCTGTGGTTTTCTTTTCCTGTTTCCTCCATAGTAGTGTTGGTTGTCCGACTTGTTATTTTGTTCTGCCTTTCTCCTGTCATTTTGGTGTATGCCTCCTTTTCTTTCTTTCCATTGCCTAATTCTTTTACTGATGACCTCGCAGTTTGATGCCTTCCCCCTCCCCCTCTTTTATACCACAAACCATCCCTTTTGGGGTTCTCCCACAAACTGTCAGACAGGTGCCCACCTAGCTGACCTTGACCAACTTAACCACTTTTATCTTAATACAGGAGCACCCACACTCCTTTCCCACTCCTTACACACCTAGTCCTATTTGGACATATACTTCAGCATCACCCAGGTTGCCCATGGTCTCAAGCAGTCCATTACTTCAGACACCTACTTGAGCGACCATTTCCTTTGTGCTATCCATATGCTGACTCCTACCACACCTGCATGCACACCCACATAGTAGGTTACTAGGGCTGACTGGGGGCTTTACTCCTCCCTGGTGGCCTTTGACGAAGAAGATTTCACCAGTTGTGATGACCAGGCGGAATATGTCACAAACGTTATTCTTACTGCTGCAGAACGTTCCATTCCTCACGCTTCCCCTTTACCACGCCATGTCCTGGGGCATGTATATGTGCTATATGCGTTTTCAACCGTCATCCTACGAAGGCAAATTGCATTCATTATACAGCAATGCATGCAGTGTCGTGTTTTTCAGGTCAGCAGAAAAGCTTGCTGGATTTCATTTACAAGTTCTTTTAACAGTTCCACTCCCACTGTCATGTGGGCCAACCTCTGTCGGCTCTCTGGGGCCAAGATCCATTCTCCAGTTTCCAGTCTGACGGTAGCAGATGATGCTGTTGTGGACTCCACTGTGATTTCCTAACGCCTTGGGCCGCCATTTCGCGGAAATTTCGAACTTTTCCCACTATCCCTCTGCTTTCCTCCACCGGAAACGAGCAGAGGAGGCTCCGGCAATACCCTTCTCAAAATCGAGTGTGCTACAATGTCGCTGGTACTATGAAGGAGCTAGTTCATGCTCTCACTTCATCCCGACCCTCCACCTCAGTACCAGATCTGTTCACATTCAGATGTTTAAGCTCCTTTGTCTTGCAGGCAAGCACTTTCTCCTTAATATGTACAACCTCACCTGGGCAGAGGGCACGTTTCCCAGGCACTGCTGTGAAGCCAGTCATACCCATACCTAAGCCTGCGAAGGACAATCACCTTCCTTCTAGCTACCACCCCATCTCTCTCACGAGCTGTTTGCAAAGTAATGGAACATACGATTCATGGCCAGCTGGTATGGTGGCTAGTCTCTCGCAGTTTGCTTATGACTGCACACTATGGATTTCGAGTGTGCCATTCTGCAGTTAACCATCTTGTCATTTTGCCTACCAATGTAATGAATGGTTTTCTGCACAAACCTCAGGGTGTGGCTGTCTCTCTCGATTTGGAGAAAGCCTACGTCATGTGCTGGAGGACTGTTATCGTCTGCAGTCTCTACGTGTGGGGCTTTTGTGGTTACATGCCCAATTTCCGTGAGGAATTTTGAAAAGAGACTTTTCAAGGTATGTGTGGGTTCTGCCTTGTCGGACACCTTTATCCAGAAAAATGGTGTGCCTCAGGTTTCTGACCTGAGCATCGTCCTCTTTGCTATTGCCATTAACCCTATACAGTATCAACTGTATTTTTTATTCTAGTCCTATTACGCGGACTATGCCACAAATAAAGTAAAGGAGCCTTACAATGAGCAGAATAAAGGGTTGTAGTTAACTATAACATTTGGGTTGCATTCAAAAAATATTGATATAATCAATCAACCTTAAATAGAATAAGAAGCGAAATATTGCAGTTATTTTCGACCTGAAACATTGGTAAATAAAATACCCTTATTCTTACTAATTGAAGCCAAAAACAGGTGTATTATTGTTAATAATAAAATTTTAACTATAAAGTTCCAATTAAGGAGATGTAAAGCCAATATGAAAGCTACTAACTTTTTATATTAGCAGTTAAACTCCGTTAACATTCTTAAAATTTATATAGTTAAATAAAACATTACATTTACACTGTAAAAATAATATTCATATATGTAAATACCTTAAAGGAAAAATACTTCCTTAACATCTTCAGTGTCACACTCTAATTATAAGCTATTTAAGTATAAGAAAAATAACATTCTTAAAATTAACATTCAAAAAATAAAAGTTAAAAGAAGAATCTTAGTCACAATCATATCAACCTTGGATATAACCAATTAACTAAATAAATAATCTATATAAACCTTGGCCGACAAATAACTCACCCCAGTCATAGCAAATAATTTTGATGATTACTAACCCAACTTAAAAGGAACATATCTAACAAACTTAGTTGAAGGAAAAGTTATAAATCATATAGAACCAGCAAATCTAACAAAATAAAGCATACGTGCAGAAAATAAATTATGAGAACAATCAAACTTAGAAATAAGATAACCCAAATAAGCACCTAAAACAACTATAATCGTCAAAAACTTTAAATAATAAGGAAAAGCAATCACATGAGGAATAGGGAAAATGAATCAAGATAAGACTACCACCAACAACAGCAACAAATAATAAACGAATCATACCAAATGAAATATAATAACCCTCATCATCAAAAGAAAATCCAGAATAAAAATTATCCCCAGATACTGAATAATAAACGAAAGAATAAGCAGCTGTTAAACCAGTAGAAAAAAATTAAACAATTAATTCAACTTAAACAAACCATTTCAAGAATCAAGTCCTTTGAATAAAATCCTGCCAAAAGAGGTATACCACACAGATACAAACTAGAACATTAAAACAAACAGAAGTTTAGGGTATAAAATTAACAATTGAGCCCATAAAACGACATTTTGAGAATCCTTTAAATTATAAATTATTGAACCTGCACACACAAATAATAATGCCTTAAACAAAGCATGACCCAATAAATGAAATAAATCTAACTTTGGATAACCTATAGCCAAAATTTTTATTATTAAACCAAGTTGTCTTAAAGTATAAAGAGCAATAATCTTCTTTAAATAAAATTCAAAATTAGCACCAAATCCAGCCATAAATATAGTTACACAACCAATTAAAAGTAAATACCAACAACAATTATAAGTATCTAATATTGGTCTAAAACGAATCAATAAATAAACTCCAGCAGTAACAAGAGTAGAAGAATGAACTAAAGCAGAAACAGGAGTAGGAGCAAACATAGCAGCAGGAAGTCAAGAAGACAAAGGAATTTGAGCTCATTTAGTTACAGCTGCCAAAACATTTAATATAGTAATAACTTTTATTTCAAAACAATTGTAAATAAAATCATAATATCAACCACCAACATTTAATATTCAAGCAATAGAATTAAAATAGCAACATCACCAATACTATTAGAGAGAGCAGTTAATATACCAGCACTATACGATTTTATATTTTGATAATAAATAACTAAACAATAACAAACCTAACCTAAACCATCCCATTCTAAAAAAAATCCAATCAAATTAGGACGAATAATTAAAAACAGTATAGAAAGAATAAATATTAAAACAATTATAATAAAACGATTTATATTTGCTTCTCCTGATATATAATCCTCCCTATAATAAATCACAAAAGAAGAAATACACATAACAAGACATAAAAATAAGAGAGATTCAATCCAAAATTAGAGTTATAACAACTGTAGAACCATTCAAATTAAAAAGTGCTCATTCAACACAAACTCTATAATCAATTATTAAATAATAAATACCTAAAATAAAAATTATAGTTCCAGGAAACAACAAAGAAAAAACTCAAAGAACAAATAGAACATAAATTCGCGGCCCAAGATGAAAAACTTCATATCATTGATTCCACAAAACAATATTTTAAATTGAAATACTTAAGCAGTGTATACTCACCCTTTAAAGAAAGAATATTCAAAGGCAATCAATACAAAAGTAAAAGATGAAACTCACGAAAATAACAAAGAGAACAAGTATAAACACCAGAATAATAATTTCCATGCTGAGAATTAGAATATATATACAAAGTATAAACAGCTCCAAAAAAGATGAAAAGATTAAAGCAAAAAATCTAAAAGAAGATAAAGACATAATTCTATTTAATAATATAAGTTCACCTACCAAATTCAGTGATGGATCAGCCATATTTGATGATCTTAAAAGGAATCGCCATAAAGCCATTCTAGGTATTAAATTAATTAAACCCTTGTTAATTAATAATCTTTGTGTACCCAAATGTTCATAAATAATAGTAGATAAACAGAATAATCCAGAAGAATATAAACCATGACCAACCATTAAAGAAAGTGAGCCCATACAACCACATCAATTTATAGCTACCAATCCACCAATAACCATTCTTATGAGCAACAGAAGAATATTCAGTTAAAGACCCCAAATAAACCTGACGAAAACAAATAAATCTAATAACTCCACCAGATAGACCTAAAGATAATCAAAAATAATTAAACCTTAAACCCAAAAAAGAAATAATATTAATGGACCAAAAATATTGGCATCTTAACTAAAAAAGCCGAAATTAGAAATACATAAAATATAAAATAATAAGAACCAAAATCAACCAATAAAGGGAAATACATAGTGTTACAAAAATCATAAACCTTAAATAAAACCAACAACAAAGGTAATCTAGCAACCAAAGTATAAAAAATTGAACACCAGCCTGCAAATGCTCAGGCTGATAACCTCAACCTAAAATCAAAAGCAAAGTAGGAACTAATGTAGCCTCAAAAAATGTATAAAAACAAGGAAGATGCAACCTAGCAAATGAACAATAAAGCATAATTATTAAAATTAAAACCATAAAAGCAAACAATTAGAATGATTGTAACTCAAATAAACTGAATCTCTAGCAATAATTATTAAAGAACAAATTCAAAAACTCAACAAAATTAAACTAAAAGAAAAATAATCAATACCAAAATAATATCTCATTATATTTAAATCAGCATATGAATACACACACTTCATACAAACAAAACTTGACAGAAACATTAAAGAATTATTTAATAAACAAAGAGGGATCAAAAATAGCTCCAAATAAATACTTTAACATGAAGATAACCCAAAAGAATTAAAAAATCGTTACCGTGAGACCGAATCATTGAAACCAAAATAGAACGACCCAAAGCACCTTCACAAACAGAAAAAACTAAAACAATAACTGGAAAGAAATAATCGTAAGCAAATTCAATAAGAAAAACAATAATTTATATAAAGAAAGAACAAGTTACTCAAATCGCAAAAGATCCATTAATAAATGCTAACATTTAGAAGAAAAAACGTGAACACCAGCAAAATATACCAACAAAGATGTAAAAACAGAGAATATAAACATTAGTTTCAATAGTTAAAAAAAAACACACTGGTGTTGTAAACCTGATATAAGTCTAGCCCCCACTTTTAAAACTTCAGAGGTGGAAAGCTTCCATCGTCGGTCCCCAAAACCGATATTTTAAATAAACCAACCCCTGAAATGATTAAAATAATAATTATAATACTATCAAACGTAATAAATATTAATTTAATTAAGACATCCAATATCAATAATACTTTTCATTAACATTCAAACTTTCTTAGTTGGATTAGTAACAGGAACAATAATGGAAAGCTATTGACTATCATATATTTTACTCTTAACATTTCGTGGTGGTATATTAGTTCTATTTATTTATATTACAAAAATTGCATCAAACGAAATACTTCAACCTAAATCAATTACCTTAATTATCACCCTAACAATGAGTATTCATTATATCAATATTAATTATCCTAGACATAACAATATTTATAGACTACTTCAAAAATACTGAAACTATAAATATTGATAAATCAAACAACTATCAAGAAATAAGAATATCCTTAGAAAAATTATATAACAGACTAACATTCATTTTTGGTGCCTGAGTGTGATTTTAGTCTGCATTTTATTTACAAGTCTTTCTACATACTACTTAGCAGCTTTTAGTTCTAATGGTGTAGAGTATTAGGTAATTGGAAATACGTGTTACAAAAGCACTTGACAATATCTTCTTTCTTCTTATACTACGATTTTACTTCCGACTACTTCCACATTCTCACATTTCATTTTGGCAACCTGGGCTGCAACATACTTGTCTTTGATCTTCACTTTGACATAATTAGGACGAAATCCACATGGTAGACATTCTTTGGTGAACTTAATTCTAGCACTTGCCTTCATGAACTTTATTTTGTAATTAGTGTATGAGTATACTTTCAGTGCCTGGCTGGTCAAATTCAATTTAATCTTATTCATATTTTGCAGCTTCAAACGTGACTGTAGTCAACACACTCGAGGTATGAATTAAAAAACTCCTTCTGTCACAATGTTTCGTGTTTTTTAGTACATTATGCATATCTGACCATGTGGGGCCATCTTCAGGTGTAATTCGTCTTAATACCTGCTTTATTTGTCCTCTTGCATGAGATCAAATGCATATTCCTGTCATCGAAATGTTTGATGTTAAGATCCGAATTTTGTTAAGCAACACGCAGAAAAATGTGCGAAATAGTGGAAAAGTTGAATAGTGTAAACTTATCCAAGTAATCCAAGAAAAGCGCTTTTAACGCTTTAGTAATAGTGTAAGTTTTCTGCTCCATCGTTTCCAAGCATACCATTTCATTTAAGAGGCACCTCTCCGAACACATGTTTGGGAACACTTCACAGATGTTTTGTACATGGAGTGATCAAAGGTACATTTTTCATAGTGCTAAAGATATAATAATTAAACAATTGACGTAAGCAGGAAATGGCTTCATAACATATCTTCAGAATTACAAAAGTAACTGTTGCTTGCGAAATCTGTTCATTTAACATCAACTCTGGTATTTGATTTTCTGGAGGTGTATCTCCAGTTGTTCAAACAGATTTCGGGTCTTACCATTGGCTACATTATGCAGTACTACCAGATTGTTTTCTGGATTGATGACATGCTTCGTTTCCAACATATGTTGTGAAATGACTGATTTTTAGAGTGATTGAGCCTGAAAGCATTTACATGTTCATGAGAACTGGTTTTGAAGTTTCTGCTTGTTTCCTAATTTATTATTAGTTGAGAATTAAACTGTTGCATTTTTCTTTTTCACTTTTCACACGTATTTTCTGCGTCTGACTTTGCAAATTCATCTACTAATATCAAACCTTTTCATGACAAGAATATGCACTTCATCCCTTTCAAGAGAACAAATAAAGTATGTATTAAGACGAATTACACCTGAAGATGGACCCACACGGTCACATATGCATAATGTACTGAAGAAAACACGAAAAATTGTGACGGAAGGCGTTTTTTAATTCGTACCTTGTGCATGTTCAGTACAGTCACGTTTGAAGCTCCAAAATATGGGTAAAATTAAATTGAATTTGCCCAGCTGGACACTGAAAGCAGCATACTCATACAGGAATTACAAGCTAGCGTTAAATTCACCAATGAATGTCTAGAGCTCAAGCAAGATCCAACTATAAACTTAGTAAATAAAACAGAAAAATGGTTAATAAATGCAATTACTCCTTCACAGAAAAAGAAGCAAGAACTTGGATTTTAATAAATCCCACAGACCAAAGACTGAGCTCAACCTAAGACCCATAAATACCAAGTTACATTGAGGTCTACTGTTAATTCTGGGAATACGCCTGTCAAAGTCTCCCAATTACTGAACAAAATTCTGAAGCAGTACTATATATTTGATAAATCATTCTCAGTTAAGAACATTAATTTTAGTTTCTAATTCCTTAAAGACATAACTATTCCTGCAGGCGTCAGGTTTGCCTCTTTTGATGTAACTGACCTATTTACAAATGTACCAACTGAAGAAACAATAGATGTAATTTTTGAAAACTTAATCACATTAAAAAATTGTCCACTGCAGAAATATCAGAAGTCAAGGACATGTTGTAGCTAATATTGTCTCACAATTACGTTCAATGGCAAAGTTCACCAACAGAATGAAGGTCTTGCCATTGGCAGTACCCTATCAATTGTTCTTGCAGACATATTTCTCAATCATCTGGAAAGTAAGTTCTTTAATGAAAACAATAGATTAAAAAGTAAAATAAGATATTACTGGAGATATGTTGATGATTCTTTCCACAAACACACAAAATTCACAGTAGAACATGAGGACAACAAAGCATAAATTTCCTGGATCTTAAAATCACCAACCATCAACAAAAACATAAGTTACACACACACACACACACACACACACACACACACACACACACACACACACACACACACACACACACACACACACACACAGAGAGAGAGAGAGAGAGAGAGAGAGAGAGAGAGAGAGAGAGAGATTACGCTGGACAACTCATCATATCATCCACCACGCATAAACAAGCCGCATTTAGGTCCATGCTACACAGAGTGCACTACCTTGCTGTAGAAGGAAACACCTCAAGAATGAGATGGATACAATAAAGAGAATTACCATAAGCAATGGCTACACAACCAAATCAATTGACAATTTAGACAAACAAATACACGAAAGCAAGACAACAAATGACAACACTGTTAAAGAAGGGAATATATTCGCCAGTCTCCCATACCTGGACCCCCATCTCACAAAAATAGCCAACCTTTTTAAAAAAACGACAAATGTAACAGTTTCATTCTCAACTAATAATAAATTAGGAAACTTGCTCATCCATAACATAAAATGAAATATGCATACAAACAACCAAAACAGTTGGGTGTACAAAGTATCACGCCCCAGTTTTGCTGCCCACTACGTAAGGAAAGCAAGCAAGAACTTAAAAACCCATGTTCAAGAACATGTATTTACATGCTTTTGAACAAATCACTCATTGCACAACACATTTTGGAAACGAAACATGTCATTAACAATGTAGAAAACAATTTTGTAGTATTACATAATGAAGCCAATGGTAAGACCTTAAATCTGTTAGAACAATTGGAGATACACCTCCACTGAATCAAAAATCCAGAGTCGGTGTTAAATGAACAAACAAATTTCGCAAGCAGGGACCTTTGTAATTTTAAATACCTGTTCTCAAGTTATTTCCTGCGTATGTCAGTTTTTTCCTGCATATGTCAATTGTTTAATACTTGTATCTTCAGCACTATTAAAAATGCACCTCAGACCACACCATGTAGAAAAACATCTGCAAAGTGTTTACAGACATTGTTCGCAGAGGTGCCTCTTGAATAAAATGATATACATGAAAACGATGGAGCAGAAAACTTACGGTGTTACTAATGCGTTAAAAACGCGTTTCTTATATTATCTGGTAAGTTTACACTATCCATCTTTTCCACTATTTCGCAAATTTTTCTGCGTGTGGCTTTCGAAATTCTTAACCTAACATCACGCCTTTCTATGACAGGAATATGCATTTAATCTCATTCAAGAAGACGAATAAAGCATGTATTAAGACGAAATACTCCTGGAGATGGACCCACAGGAACCGAAATGCATCGTTTATGGAATAAAACATGATAAATTGTGACTAAAGGCGTTTTTTAATTCATAACTCGAGTGTATTGAGTACGCATTTGAAGCTGCAAAATATCGATAAAATTAAATTCCTAGCTTTTTGGTTGAACGATTAAATTGTGCCACACTGATTTTTCTCTGGTGTGGTTCTTTCTTTCAACACAGCATAATATAAACATGAGAACTAAATGGGAACAGCTTTGTGTTGCTCTGGGATAAAATGTTTGATACCCACAGCAAGTGTAGATTTAATATTAGAACAAAGTGAATGTGTAAATACTACCATTTTTCATTCCTTGTGGGCTAGAGTATGAGCTTGCTCCTAGAGTGACACACAGAAAAATGAGTGAATTAAATCTTAAACAGCTTGTATGCTTATGCTTAGTTAAAGATTTAAAGCAATCAACCACACGATAATGAAGGCACACTATTCTGGATCAATAATTAGGGGAAGGTTTCATATTCAGCAGTTGAGTACCGGGTGAAAACGTCCTGTCTCATCAAGATTAATGTAAAATATTTATTATGTAACAAAAGAAACCTTTAATATTCTTATAAATTAGACCATTCATAAAAAAGTGGCTAAATCTATGCTAAAAGAACTTTTATCCACTAGTTAAGTAGAGGAAGAACCGTAAATGGATGTGCATTTAAAATGTAATCACAAAAATTCACTATTGAAAATTTGTTCATTTGTCTTCACAAAAAACGCACATGATTCCTGGAAGTCCTGCAGTCACTGGCAACTGGCATGGCAAGTCTGCAGGTGGACTGGTTACACTTCATAATTGCCACCATATGTGCGTGGCGAGCACGGGACCCCGAGCTAATGTGGCCCTCTTTCCTTTCTGGACTGCATACCTTCCTTTTCCACAACCCTCCCCATCCCCCATGTCCCTCACCACGCCTCTGACTCTGACTCTTCCCTTCTCCTTCTCCCCCTCTGGGAGTATGGATTGTGCCTATGTCCAGAGACGGACGCTCGTAACTGTGTAAGACAGCCTCTCTTCTTCACTTTCTACACTGGAAAGTCTGTCTGTCCTTCTGTTCTCCTTGCCTCTTCTCCTTACCCTCTTATCCGCTGTGGCCTTTGAGACCTCCTTTCCTTTCCTTTCCATTGTTCCTCCCTTCTCTTTTTTCTTCCCTGTGCATGTCTGAAGGCCGACCCATGCATTCCCACATGTAGCCGGTGACGGGGTAACGCGTAATTCCCCGCCCCGGGTAGACAGGTAGGACACGTACGTACCCCCTGGTAACGGTCTAGCCTTGGGAGGGGTGATTACCCGAGCTGGTACTTTCCGAACGTGCCGATTGGTCCCTCCGTCCGTTTCTCGGGAGGTGTGACCTGAGGTGTGGACAATCACCTAAGGTGGGAAAGCCCTCAGAGAGGGCCCCCACAAGGAAGGAGCGCGCCATCGGAGACGCTGGTAATCATGAGGGATACTTCCGCAATGGTTTCCTCTACGACTGCAATTTTTGCTCACAAGCGAAAGTTAAATGGATCTCGGTCACATACAATTCTTCCATCAGTGCCACAGTTCCTTGTTGTAACGGCTGTTCATCGAGTCTTGAAAAGGGTTGACGAGGAGTTGGTTCCAACCCTTACTATCTTTTTGACATTTGACAGAGTTCAACTCCCATCGAACATAAAAGCGGTCTATGAGATAATTTCAGTTTTCCCTTACTTCCCCAACCCTATGTGTTGCTATCGGTGTCAGTGGTTCAATCATACCAGCCAGTCGTGTTCCAATCTGGCCAAATGCATTTTATGTGGCGAGGCTGCCCATGAGGGTGCTTGTCCACCTCCATCCCCTCGTTGCATCAACTGTTTGGGTGACCACGCTGCTGCCTCTAGATTGCCCCATTTTCAAAGGTGAACGGTTTATTCAGGAAATCAGAGTGAAGGAAAAGGTGTCGACATTTGCTGCTTGTAAGTTATTTGCCAGTAAAAAGCCCACTGTGCCTCTCACAGGTAAATATAGCACTGTCCTTGCATATCCTCGGCCCACTAAGGTGGCCTGAGCTCCCAGTTGGTGCACATCGACAGTGCAGAAAGATACGTATATAGCTTCTTTTCTGTGTTTACTTCGTAAATTCGTACTTACATTTCGTGTGAGTTTCGTATAGGAGGTGTAATTTCGAGTTTTAGTTACTGTAATCGTAAATTCAGGCAGACTGTAGCGCAGTCGTTAGGCATTTGTTTTGTAATGGAGCCCTTAGGGATATGGCGGCTAAGGAGGGGAAGAAATCCAGTGTGCACTCCGTGTGCATTCCGGGTGGAGTCATTTCTGATGTGGAAAGGGTCCTTCCGGATGCCATGAAGAGCACAGGGTGCAAGCAGCTGCAGGTGGTGGCACATGTCGGCACTAATGACGTGTGTCGCTTTGGATATGAGGAAATTCTCCCTGGATTCCAGCGGCTATCTGATTTGGTGAAGGCTGCCAGTCTTGCTTAAGAGATGAAGGCAGAGCTCACCACTGCAGCATCAATGACAGAACCGACTGCGGACTTTTGGTGCAGAGCCGGGTGGAGGGTCTGAATCAGAGGCTCAGACGGTTTTGCGACCGTGTTGGCTGCAGATTCCTTGACTTGCGCCATAGGGTGGTGGGGTTTCGGGTTCTGCTGAATAGGTCAGGAGTTCACTACACTCAGCTGGCGGCTACACGGGTAGCGGGGGCTGTGTGGCCTGGACTGGGCGGTTTTTTTAGGTTAGAAGGCCTCCGGAAAGTTCGGGGTGGGCTGCAGTCTCAAAGGGTGCATAGCAAATACAGGACGTGCTTGGTTCAAGGAACAGTCTGAATTGTAGTTGTAAATTGTTGTAGTTGTGCTGGGAAAGTCCCTGAGCTTCAAGCACTAATAGAAAGCACAGAAGCTGAAATCGTTATAGGTACAGAAAGCTGGCTAAAGCCTGAAATACGTTCTGCTGAAATTTTTACGAAGTGTCAGACGGTGTTCAGGAAAGATAGATTAGGCAGAATTGGTAGTGGAGTGTATGTGTCTGTCAGTAGTGGTTTACCTTGTAGTGAAATCGAAGTAGATACTCCGTGCGAATTGGTAGGGGTGGAGGTTATACTTAAAAGCCGAACTAAGATAATAATTGGCTCCTTCTACCGACCCCCAGACTCCGATGATATAGTTGCTGAACAGTTCAGAGAAAATTTGAGTCTCGTTACAAATAAATACCCCACCTTCCCTCGATATGTTGGCAAAAATACTTGTCAAAACCGGTGGTAGGCAGAAAACATCTTCCGAGATTGTCCTAATGCTCTCTCCGAAAATTATTTCGAACAGTTAGTCCACGAACCCATTGTAAATGGTTGCGAAAACACATCATCGTTCTTGTGCAACGCAATTAGGTCTTTATTCCCATGAAGTAAAGGCCGCTATCGACAGGGGATCTCAAGTTGATTCCGTACTTCTAGATTTCCGGAAAGCTTTAGACACCGTTCCTCACAAGCGACTTCTAATCAAGCTGCGGGCCTATGGGGTATCGTCGCAGTTGTGCGACTAGATTAGTGATTTCCTGTCAGGAAGGTCGCAGTTCGTAGTAATAGACGGCAAATCATCGAGTAAAACTGAAGTTATATCAGGTGTTCCCCAGGGAAGCATCCTGGGACCTCTGCTGTTCCTGATCTATATAAATGACCTGGGTGACAATCTGAGCAGTTCTCTTAGGTTGTTCACAGCTGATGCTGTAATCTACCGTCTAGTAAGGTCATCCGAAGACCAGTATCAGTTGCAAAGCGAGTTAGAAAAGATTGCTGTATGGTGTGGCAGGTGGCAGTTGACGCTAAATAACGAAAAGTGTGAGGTGATCCACATGAGTTACAAAAGAAATCCGTTGGAATTCGATTACTCGATAAATAGTACAATTCTCAAGGCTGTCAATTCAACTAAGTACCTGCGTATTAAAATTACGAACAACTTCAGTTGGAAAGACCACGTAGATAATATTGTGGGGAAGGCGAGCCAGAGGATGCGTTTCATTGGCAGGACACTTAGAAGATGCAGCAAGTCCACTAAAGAAACAGCTTACACTACACTCGTTCGTCCTCTGTTAGAATATTGCTGCACGGTGTGGGATCCTTACCAGGTGGGGTTGACAGAGGACATCGAAAGGGTGCAAAAAAAAGGGCAGCTCGTTTTGTATTATCACGTAATAAGGGAGAGGGTGTGGCAGATATGATAAGCGAGTTGGGATGGAAGTCATTAAAGCAAAGACGTTTTTCGTCGTGGCGAGATATATTTACGAAATTTCAGTCACCAACTTTCTCTTCCGAATGCGAAAATATTTTGTTGAGCCCAACCTACGTAGGTAGGAATGATCATCAAAATAAAAGAAGAGAAATCAGAGCTCGATCAGAAGGGTTTAGGTGTTCGGTTTCCTCGCGCGCTTTTCAGGAGTGGAATGGTAGAGAAATAGTGTAATTGTGGTTCGATGAACCCTTTACCAAGCACTTAAATGTGAATTGAAGAGTAATCATGTAGATGTAGATGCAGACTTGTGATCTCACCTTTAGTGCCACGATCGTCAGATCGGCCAGCGCAAAGGTCGTCCATTCGACCTCCCCACTATCACCAGCTCACTCTACGACTCGCCCTTCATCCTCTGCTGAATCGCGAGCCCCAAAATCAGACATCCGGAATTCAAAAAGGAGCCTAGTCGTGAAGATTTTTTTATGTACCCTGACTTCACAACCGTCGATTCCTCCCTCATCTCAACGTCCTGTTTCCAAGAAGGCTCATAAGAAACCCAGTTCCTCTCCTCCTCCGCCACGGCGTGTCTCATCTACAGCGCCACCTGGCGGTAACCGCCCTTGGCCATCTTCCGTGTCGCCAAAGCGCACTGCAGGCGGCCGATCAACCGGCCGATAGCTGGTGGCAGGAGCTGCTCCCAAACAACCTATGGATCAGGATCTTCTGCATGGCTGAATGCCGTTCCGCGCTGTCGGCCCCCGACCGTCAGCAGTCGTTGAGAGCCACCGTGATAAGATTCTTCCCTTTTCTGTCCCGCCTATGTCCATTGTCCATTGGCATATCCACGGCATTAGAGCCAATTGGGATGAATTGTCGATCCTCTTACGATCCTACTCGCCAGTCATCTTCTGTCTTCAGGAAACGAAGCTGCATCCCCATGATAACTTCTTTCCCCTCATTTCCAGTCAGTCCGGTTTGATCTCCCCTCTGTTGATGGCACTCCAGCACATGGAGGAATCACGGTTATTCTCCATTATACTGTCCATTATCACCCAATCCCCTTAAACAGTTCCTTCCAAGCTGTTGCTGTCCGTCTTTCCCTTTCTGGATACATCCTCTCTCTTTGTACTGATACATTCCATCGTCCACACCGGTGGCAAGAGGTGATCTCCTTCATATCTTTGGTCAGCTCCCCCCCCCCCCCCCCCACTCCCCTATTTGGTGGTTGGGGACTTCAATACCCACCACCTGATTCGGAGAACTCCGCGCCCTTGTCCGCTAGGCTCCCTATTGATTGATGTCTTCCACCAAACGGATCTAGTTTGCCTCAACACTCGGGACCCTACGTTTTTGTCTGCCTCCAAGACAAATTTCTCTCATTTGGACCTTTTGGGCGGTACTGTTCAGCTAGCTCGGCGCTTGGAATGGTTCGCTCTTGATGAAACACACTCGAGTGACCATTTTCCATGTGTCCTTAAACTGCAGCCACAACTGCCATCTATTTTCCCGAGACGCTGGAAGTTTGCCCAAGCCGATTGGACACTTTTTTCGTCTCTAGCAACATCCGATGACCGTCACTTTCCCAGCGTCAACCAACAGGTCACTCATATTACAGAAGTCATTCTTACAGTCACATATCATTCAATACCTTGCACCTCCGATTTGCCCTCAGGCCCCCTAGTTCCTTGGTGGAACGACGCATGCCGTGACGCAATACGTGAGCGGCGACGCGCTCTTAGCGTTTTCCGCCACCATCCTACTTTGGCCAAGTGTATCCACTATAAGCAGTTACGTGAGCGATACCGTCCGCGATAGCAGGAAGGCAAGCTGGGACTTTTTTACTCGCTCTTTTAACACATTCACTACCTCCTCTGAAATTTGGAGTTGAATTCGACGGTTGTCTGGCGCACCTAGTCTCTCCCTGATCTCTGAGCTCATTGTCGTGCACGATACCTTGGTGGACCTCGTCGCAATTTCTAACTCATTGGGTCAACACTTTGCTGAGATTTCGAGCTCTTCTGTGGCGTTCCTCTGGATCCAAGGACACGTTCATATCCGTGGAAATGAGGCGGCCAATATAGCGACCAAGGCTGCAGTGTCTCTTCTTCAGCCTGCTGTTCGCATGGTTCCCTTCGCCGATCTACAGAGTGTTTTATGTCGTCGTGTTGCTCTTTTATGGCAAGCACGTTGGTCTACACTTCCCAATAATAAATCGAGGGACGTGACAGCTCTTCCTTGTGCTGGGACCTCTTCCTCCCGAACTTGTCGTCAGGAGGAGGTAATTTTAACTAGACTCCGGACAGGGCACTGTCTTTTGACATCGACATCTTTTAAGTGGCGATGCTCCCCCGCTTTGCCCCCATTGCTCTCAACTGTGGACAGTGAGACACCTTTTACTTGAGTGCTTCTATTTTACTCTGTTACGCGCCCATCTACAGCTGTCGCCTGATACATCTTCCATTTTAGCAGATGGCATGCCCTCAGCCGATCGCGTTCTCAAGTTTATTATCTGTAAAGAGAAATTATGTTGATCTAATAAATTTGATTATGTACAATGCACTACATAATCCTTCCTTTTGTTCTTCTCCCATCATGTGTTAGGTGATTTCACCTCTGCTGGTCAACATGTTCTAGCAATCCCTTCTGTTATCTTCACCTCTTTCTTGTCACTTGTGGTTTGTAATCAAGAATTAGTTTAGGAAGTTGCTTTCAGGCATTCTATCTACATGTTCCCACCATCTATATCCATTTCGTGTGCATTGAATCAACCTGCAATTCATTCCTAATGTCTTCATTTCTGGAACTATGTTCCCTGCTCATATCCATATGATTCATAATTATTGAAGAAAATGAAGAGAATCTTCAGAGAGCTGTCTATCATCTTGATTTGTTGGCTTCTGAATGTCACATGAAAATCTCCATTAAGAAAACAAGTGTTAAGGTAGTCAAGGGAAAAATCATATATCAGATCAAAAATTGTTATAAATAATATAATACTGGAACAGGTAATTCATTTTCAGTGTCATGGTTGTGGCATAATATGACATTCTTGCAATGATATTGATAAGATCCTGAAATTTGAAACAATGTGTCTCCCATGATAAAAGTGAAACCACACATGTGAGAAACAATCTTACTGTAAAGTGTATGTTTCTGTGTATGTTTATATATTTTGTGAGATAGGAATCGTACTTTTAAAACACACATCAGATCTGTATTGTTCTGATACTTCATTTCTTAAAACACAACTGGAAGAACTTAACATTTATAGAATAAAGGATTATTACTTGAAAATCTGATGTAAGTAGGAAACAGAATCTGGTTATAAAAACAGCTGTGTTTTAGAAAATAATTACAGTATGTATTGAGACAGTTGCAAGATAACAGTGAGGGGAAACAGAATGGCCACGGAGGTGTACCACATGCCACAGCAGTTTGTGTGACAAATCACACCTGTATGTTTATGCAGGCCAGTCTGCACCAACCACCATCTTTCCATGGCTGGCAGACATGAAGAAAATCCACGTTGAAGGGAGTAGTGGGCCACTGGAGATCGTATGTTTACTGGAGAACATTGTCATAAATATAAATAAGTGGTGTAGGAAAATATGTTTTGTTCATTAATACTCTTTTCTTTTGGAAGTATAAATTTGCTGCTCTTCAAGCAATCAAGGTACCCCTCTTTCCAGCTACGTAAAATCATCTTTTGCAATTGTCAGTACTTCTGATTTTATGGTTGTTGACAAATGTGTACCTTGTGCAGTTTTACTTTGTGTGACACTGTTTTATGTTACATTTTTAGCACCGGTGACAAACTACACCTGGCTGAAACAAGAACAAATTATTTCATATTTATTGTCATTTGCTGTACCATTGTAAGCGTCAGCATTGTAGTGGAACTCAAATAATTTTTTGTGTTGTTGCACGTCATTCTTCCATACACCAAACTAGATCTGGAGATGACCTGCCATTCAAACCAAAACTGGCCGTTTTTAATAAAAATATAGTAAACTAGATAATGTTTTTCATTAATTAAAACAGCAGTCGAGATTGCCATAACATTAGTTTATTATTACCAGTTTCAGATTATGTTAAAGCCATCCTCAAATTTTTTGAACCCTTATGGCTGGTGCTGTGCACGATCATGGTATTGTGAAGAACTGATCAGTTGCCAGCACCAGCCATAGGGGGCGTTAAGTCTGAAGATTGTTTTAACAAAAGCCGAAACAGTTAACAATAAACAAATTTTAACGTGATATTGACAGTTGTTTGGGCCAAAGTTAGCATCAGGTTGCTGCACTCCATAGACAATGCTGTCTAAATTTATTATGTTTTTCATTCATTAGGCAAGTTATTAACAGTAACCTAACTGGTTGCACCATGTGTGGTGACTCTTAAGTGGGTAAGTGCTAACTCATGTCAAAAGTGATTTCCTTTTGAATAATCCCAGGTGCAGATCCCTTGAGTGAGTTTGTGAGTTTTGAGAGGGTTACAACCCAACCTAGCTTCAATCCTGCTAGCCAATATATAATACTTTTAGTCACTATTTGGTAGAGCCCCCAAGTCTTCACATTTATCTACAACTAGATATATATTTCTTCAGCCGACATACAGTGAATGATGGATGATACCTTACGCCACCAATGATGATTAACATTGTGTCACACTTGCAACTGGAATGATGGAGAATTGACTGGCTATATGCTTCTATAGGAGCCCTCATTTTTTTATCCTGTCTTCTTAAGCCTTCTGAGATATATGTTGGTGGCAATGTATCGTTGTACAGTCTGTTGCATAAGCTGGTTATCTTAACTTTCTCACTAGCAGTTTGTAAGAACACGTTCCTTCCACAGGAACCTAAAAATATTGCCCAGTTCCCTTCACACAGGTGCCACTTCCTGTGTATAGTGGACTCCTGACTTATTAAGCGGAACCCAGAAACCCACCACCCTATGGTGCAAGTCAAGGAATCTTCTGCCTACATGGTTGCAGAACCATCTGGACCCTTGATTCGAGCCATCCACTGGCCTCTGTACCCAAGGACCACAGTTGGTCATGCATATGATGCTACAGATGGCAGCTCTGCCTTCATCTCACAACCAAGACTTGGTCGTCACTACTTCAACTGGCCACTCAAAACCATAGAGAATCTCTTCCAATCCAATGCAAGACATCTTTTTAGTTCCAACATGAGCCACTACCTGCACTTGGCAGCACACTTTGTTTTTAATGGTATCTGGAAGCACCAATTCCCCATCTAGGATAATGCCTTCCAAAATTCCTCCTTATATGTGCACAGTGCACAATGGATTCCTTCCCCTCCTCAGCAGCCATATCCTCTAATGTTGGAACTCCCAACTACCAGTAAACACCCCCCCCCCCTCCCTGTGAATGCCCAGACCTTGTGGACTGAGAAGCTTGTTCTGAAAAAGAGGAATGCCTTCATCTGGCTCAGGAATTTCGTCAGCCACAAAGAGCTCCCAGAACTTTTGTCATACTATCTGGGGTGGAACTCTGATCAGCCCCTCAGAAATTCTTTTGTTGGAGCTACTTATGACTCGACTGCAGGTGAGGGGTCAGCTCCAGTGCAGGCAGTTCCGAGGAGGGCCACAGTAGTTGACCAATCGGGAGCTGTGTGGGACATAGTAGATGTCTAGTCTTCTATAGTGATGCCCATTGGCAACAGCCTGAAGCTGTGTGGCCGAAGCCAACACCACCTGGAGCTGTTTGGTAAGTCACCAACTAGGCTCAAATCTGAACAGAGCAGTCAGTCCCTATTCATACCAAAGATGGAAAAACTGTACACTACCCAGTTATTAGGATGCTAGACTATGCCTGGCAAGTATTCAGACATGCAAGAAATTAGAAAGTAAACTGTATCCACAAAGATAACTGAAAATAAGTCGCTGCTGTTTGATGCTTGTAAATAAAATTTGCAAACAAATGGTGTACTCACCTTATCTGCAGCAGCACATAAGATAGGCACTCTGGTGGTCTAGCCAAACTGACCCAATCAAAGCAAAGCAAAAACAAAAAAATGACATTATGATACAGGGATCAATAAAAGTGTCAGTCGGATACTCCACGCCACACTGTGGAATGAACAGTTCTCATGACACAAGACGAACGCTAGCCCTATCTGGGAAATGGCCACATGGTCTGTTATAGCAATCAACAACTCCATCCAGATAGGGTGCCTCCCTCTTCCAGATGCTGCACCAAGCTAACTTATGTTTTATAATTTCATTGTCATCTCCTTTAAACCATTTAATGACATTAGTCCTCTCCGCAGACCTTACTGTGTCTGTGCAGCACTGTAATTCCTGCTCTTAACAGAAAACTGTTTCACTAACAGCCCATGGTCTCACTTGATAGCCACACTGTTCACTCGTGTTATGGATTGTCAAGTGACAGCATGTATGTCATAGTATCAGACAAATAGTGTACAGTGTCAAATTTTGCACTGGGGTGTCCAAAGTCGGAACTGGCTTTTTCCAGTGTCATCCAGTTCCCCAATTAATGCAGCTACCAAGTTTTGCTTTGGTATGATGATCAAATTCCATACTGAACCTGTGCAAGTAGCTGCTCTTTAATTACAAGCACCTGGTGCTGAGGTCCCATGTGTATAGCTCCCATATGTGTCGTGTCAAAATTAGATTTATTACAGATTTCATGAACACATTTAAACAGTCATTCTTCCTGCGCTCCATGTGTGAATAGAATGGGGAAAAAGCCAGTGGGATGTTACCTCTGCCGTGCACATCACAGTGGTTTGCAGAATTAAGATGTGAATGTAGACAGACCTCTCCAATTTATATAATACTGTACGTACCAGTTCATTATTTTTACCATAAAGTGCCCACAAGTACCTGTCGATTCAAACCTATGTAATAAACATTCTTCATACTTAGAGAACTCTATGATGGCATTTAATACTAACAATCCTTGTGGATCACTAAAGGATTTGTTTGTTGTTGTAGTTGTTGTTGTTGTTGTTGTGGTCTTCAGTGCAGAGACAGGTGTGATGCAGCTCTCCATGCTACTCTATCCTGTGCAATCTTCATCTCCCAGTACCTACTGCATCCTACATCCTTCTGAATCTGTTCAGTGTGATTTGTTTATATCTTGTGTTATTTTTCACAGCTTAAGCTAACGTTATTGATTGGCGTTATTGCTAATTACTTTACATTGCCACACTTCGTTCCAAAAAAGGTGTTTCACTTTAATTGGTGTCTGTATGGTTGTATAGCGGTCTTCGCACATTCTTCATTCCCATATCAAAATATTGCTTTATTTTCTCCCTTTTATGTATATTGCCATTTTGTAGTAGACTGATACGTGGCATTCTGCTTTAACAATATGTAACATAGTTACCATAACTTCAGTGACAGTTATAAACTCATTGATATGAAATATAACCATGCCTGTATGGATTACACTAAATCCTAGTCAGTTTTCAATACATACAGTAACTGGTCATACCTCAACAGTATATTTTGAAATATATCGATAAGGATACCATTTCGATCAGTCAATTTCTTCAAACAAAATAATTTTCTGTGCTTCAGTCTGGTAGCCTCCAAATCCAATGCATGAACAGAACAGTGCATAGCAGCTTGTTACTTCATGACCCAAAGTACAAGTACAAGTGCAGTAGCTCAGCAAACGTTTCATACTTTGCTTTATATTGATTCTCCAAAGACTTACATTTATTATTTTTACCATTATATTTCCACCAAAAACCTATTGATTCTAACCTATGTGATGTCAATTCTTCATACTTGTTACGAAATATGTTCATTGATTTCTCTAACAATCCTAGATCATGGAATACTTTGTTTCTATCCTATGTTGTTTCCTCGATATATAAATTAATGGTAGTGATGTATACAATCATATTTGGAATAAAAGGACCTGGCAAAGAATTTGTAATCACTCAATTCAATTGGCTGTAAACAGCTCTGTGCTGAATGTTGCCATGAAGACTGTGGGAAATGGTAGTTGAACTGAACAATAGAACGTGTGAGGTCCCCCACACCAGAACTGTAGAACGCCACTGAGTTTTGGTTTACATGATAAATCATACAGATTTAATGATTGTAGATACCAGAAAACACCCAGGGACTAAAATTACAAAAACCTTAACTTAACATAAAAAATGTTGTGGGGAAGGTGAACTGTAGTGTTTCATTGGCAGTCCACGTAGAAGGTGCAAGAAATCAAGTAGACTACCTACACTATGCTTGTCTGCTATCTTCTGGAGTGTTGCTGAATAGTATGGGTTCCTTAGTAGACAGGATTAATGGAGGGGACCGAAAAAGTTCAAAGGAGGAAAGCTTGTTTTGTATTACTGCAAAATGGGGGAAAGTGGAATGTGTACGTTATGAGATGAAGTGGCAAACAGAAGAAAGGCGTGTCTCTTTGTATTGAGTTCTTTCCTCAAAATTTCAATCACCGACTTCTTTCCCTCTGAATGCCAAAATATGCTTCGACACATCTACATCAGGAGAAATTATGATAAAATAATAGGAATCAGGGCATACACAAAGGGAATTGTTAATCTCAGCACTGCTAGATTAGTCTCTGTCCATCCATACACACGCAAGTGGTCTTAAGAGGGCAGAATTAGACTTTTATCTGTATCTCCTAACGGTTAGTGACGACTAGCAGTTCAGTTCTTCACATGCCACTACTCTGAAGGGATAGGAAGAGTGTGTGTGTGTGTGTGTGTGTGTGTGTGTGTGTGTGTGTGTGTGTGTGTGTGTGTGTGTGTGTGTGTGTGTGTGTGTGTGTGTGTGTGTGTGTGTGTGTGTGTTGAGGTGAGATCAAGGAAGGGGGTATGAGTAGAGGATATGGACTAGCATAGTTTGAGTCTAGAGGGGTTAGGGGGATGGGGGGTGGGTAGTCTACCGATTGCAAGTACAGCAAACATCCTTTCAGTGTACTCGAAGTGTAGAGTCTAACTCA
Organism: Schistocerca nitens; assembly: GCF_023898315.1. Lineage (NCBI taxonomy): Eukaryota > Metazoa > Arthropoda > Insecta > Orthoptera > Acrididae > Schistocerca > Schistocerca nitens. Next base: position 64,384,857 of record NC_064624.1, read on the forward strand.
GTGGAGATGTTGAGTTGTATTATTATAGGTGAATGGAAGGAAAAATGGAAAAAGAGTGAAGAGCATTTACATCCATGTCCTCATAAAAATCCATACTCTGGAATCTGCTGAGAGTTATACGGCAGATAGTACTTCCTACTGTACCAGTAAGTAGGGCTTCTTCGATTCCATTCACAAACTGAGTGCAGGAAAATGGCCATGAAAATTACTCTGTGAAGCCGACTTGGGTGGCCGAGCGGTTCTAGGCGCTACAGTCTGGAACCGCGCGACCGGTACGGTCGCAGGTTCGAATCCTGCCTCGGGCATGGATGTGTGTGATGCTCTTAGGTTAGTTAGGTTTAAGTAGCTCTAAGTTCTAGGGGACTGATAACCTCAAAAGTTAACTCCCATAGTGCTCAGAGGCATTTGACTCTGTGCATGCTGTAATTAGTCAAGTCTTGTCTTTATGTTCCCTGGGGAAGTGATACATAATAGGATGTAGTACATTTCTAGATTCATCACTTACAGCTGGTTCTTCAATCTCTGTAAATAGGCTTTCATAGGATAGTTGGCATCTGTCTTAAAAACATCGCTGTGTCTCGTTTCTTAGCATCTGCATGACACTGTCACATGGGTCAAACAAACTTGTGAACATTTGTGGTGCTCAGATGTGATAGTCATCTGTGGTGCAGGTGCCACACACCTGAGCAGGCTTGCAGTATGAATTGTACAACTGTTTTATAAGCTATCTCCTTTGTGGACTAGTTGCATTTTACCAGTGAACCAAAGTGTGCTATATAAGTGCAGTTTTACATTTCTGAACAGACTGATGATCTCAGCAGTTTGGTCACTTTTCTGATCATGTACAGCAAGTTGACAATCTCTGCACCACTTTGAACTCTTATCCAGATGTGACTGACCATTCATGCAGCTTTTCCCGGTATAGGGTGACAAAATATAAACAGCATTACAAATGACCTACAAGCAACAAATTCGTATTCCTTGCTTTCATACAATAATTAAATTGTGCCATCACTATCCAGTACAGGTGACTCTTCTTCTGCCTTAACACTGCATAATATGAGCATGAGAGAACTACAGAGGAATGTATTTGATACTTTATGAGATAGGAAAATGCTGATTTTTTTTATGCACATGAATCTGGTGTGGATTTTTAACACAGTGAGACCATTAAACAATGTGAGAGGAAGAAACACTTGGTTATTTGAAAAAAAAATTTTAACACCACGCTAATGATGGGAAGAACAATGGGATGTGTTAGGAATGGCATAAGAAATATTTAATATTGGAAAACTTTTTCATTTCTTACAAAAATCTCAAGTGATCTCCTGGAAGTGAGAAACTTCAGTCACTGGCTACTGGTTGCAGATCAACGAGATACTTTCTTCATAATTGTTTGCACCTCATGTATGCATTATCACCATTGGTATAATGAATGGAAACCACCATCTTAATCACTATTATCTGTAATAAAGATGGTCAGTTTTCATAGGAATAGCAGATAACTCCCATATAAAAGTTGGAATAGGAAAAATGAGAGAAAACAATATAAATATTACGTGTGTGTAACACCATAAAAATAGTGATAATGTTACAAGAAATAACTTCAAATAATGGTCTCATTCATATCCAGTGCTGTAAGCCGTAGATTGCCAGTAATGACAATATTTCACAGAAAACTTTAAAAGGTATAGAGAATGCAATACGTGGACTGAACAGGTGTGGTGACAGAGCGATAAATTGTGAGAACAGTATGGAATTCTGTAAATTATGGTGATAAGTTAAGGAATGCTGTGTTCATTTGTCTAATGACCACTGACCTCTCTTTTTATAGCCCAGTCTGTGAAGCCCAATGATGTTCGATTAGGGGAAAAATACCGTGTAGCCACTAATTTTTGCCTAGTGTCAAGAGGGAGTGTCCTGATCATTATGCTAAAAATCCAGAGTGGTAGGATGTGAGTCTTGCGATGGGGCAGTGATGTTTAAAGATCACTTTTTACGTTTTATTTCGAGTAACTCAAAAACAGCAGTTTCGACTGAAAATGTTTCCCCACACAGAATCAAACTACATGAAATTTGCTAAAAATGTTCCTTTTGCATCTATGAGTAATAGCTTCTGCATTTCAGGGAATAGAAAAACCAATTATTAAAAATATTGCTTTAACTATACGAAATTAATTATGTTTACATGGAGGGGTTTAAAAACAAATTTGTGTACCATGTGTAAGTGTAGTACAGCCATATTACAGTACAAATCATGTTCTGGGAGTGCAACAGGGTGATGGGGAGGTATGGGGAGTAGAAGCAAAGGGAAGATAGGTTGCCAGATTATGTTGATGCTCTTCCTTCCTTCACAGGTCTGCAAACTGAAGATAAAGGTGGTGATTCCCCATTCGATCTACCCCACTATGTCACAAGAAGCAACCAAACGGTGTCTCACAAAGTTATTACAACTTTCCACAATGTGCCTATGAAGAGCTCACTACCACATTCTGCAGTTATGCCTGGAGGCCATTTATTTTCCACAGAATGCGTCAAGACTTAATGGAAAGCTGATATTAGTTACTAATGACATTAACACAAGAAACACATACAGACAGTCTCTGAAAATCTTTCCAGACTGTTCTACGCTGTTGAAGGGGAAACTGATTGTGTCATCCTTTATGGAGGTTGTAGCCTTCTTGTGGGAGGTGAAAATTCCTTCACCATGAGTGCTGCTTGGTTTTCAATTTAGACAGACTATACCTCCCCAGCATTTATTGTCCAGTTCGCCTGTGTGAGTAGACAAAATAACTTCACGGAGCTCATGTTTGTACAGCGGAGTTATTTTCAGTTTGTTAAGGAAGTACTTTGTTGTAGTTGTTTGGTGAGGTATTATGTAAAAAAAAATCCGAATAGAGGAGCTGTGAGTGTCCCCCACACGGAAGAGCCTGTCTGAACTGTAACACTCCATCAACATATAAGTGATGTCAATTTCTTTGTCTTTTCTATGCCTTTCTGGAATATTTTTCATGGCATCAGGGATTTCAAAATGCATGTCTTCAGCTTTTGCTTACCAACATATGAAGAGACCCAGAGTCTTAAATTGCATTTCTCTACAACAGAGATTGGTAACCTGTTATAGAACGTAAGATATTTCACCATAAGACAAGCAATGCATTACAGCAGACTACTGTTCTAGATGGAATATGGTCAGTCCCATTCCATCAGATATACTCACGCCCATCTTGGAAGATATACTATGGATGTATGGTATGTAGGTCCACTTAGTGCAGCCCATTTCACAACTGCAATAAGTTACACTTACTCCTAAACGTAAAAGATCTATGCATCCTATCACTAACACAATCAATAGAGAGACCTGCGGTACCTTTCTCATGATTTGTTCTTTCACAAAGTGACAGCAACATAATTACACAGCTTTACAACATGCTTTCAATGGTAGACAGCAACCAGGTGACACATTTACCAATCCAGTCCCTTTGCCACCAACACTATCACATCTAGAAGCTAAGTATTTCTCGGCCCTATTTCAGGCTTGTATTTTACACATTACCTCACGTAATACATGCAGTGAGTATTGATTTAATAATCTGAAAATAACACCACCATATAGTGTTTTTTCCACCATTTACAAACTACAGGGATTGATGGATGAGGGGATACAATACAGGGAAGGTCCTATGTCCAAAATGAATGATTTCCATGCTAGAGACCATTTATTAAATCACACATTGCTACATAGAGTGTGTTCTAATATGTACCATATCATCCAGCCACAGTTACTGTATGCATAGTTTCCTACTAGAAAGTAATACTGTTTCACATACATCTTGCCACAGGATCCTCTCCTAACATAGTAATTGGTAATGTGTCCGATTCACTTCTCTTATTGACTCACCTTGTAGTGGACGTGATTCAGCATTGTACACAATCGTTTCATATTCGTATTGACAGCTTGCAAACGTGATGTTTCCTTATGTAAAGGCGATTGGCGATGGCTAGCAGGGTTGTATCAGGAGACCTATCCCCACCAATAACAACCACACCTTTCAATGTTGGCAACAGTGTTTCACTGTTTCTCTGAGACACGGTTGTTTCAGGAAGCAGGAAATCATGGTGTACCCAAAATATGCAGACACCAGACTTGGAGGACAATGTAATTAACGCTGTGGAAGGCAACTGCTGTGTTGGTTACAGACAGTCGGCCTGCCAGTACAGTGTAGCCCATATGACCATGTGGAACATTCTCTATGACAATTGTTGCTACCATTAACTCTTAAGACAACAGGCCTTGCTTGCTAGTGACAGATTTTCCACATCAGGAGCAGTTTCGTCTCTACTCCCTTCACCAGACAACCACAGTTCTAAGATTTGTCATACATCCTATCCACAGATGAGGTCACCTTTATGCAGAGTGGTATCGTCAGCTTTCATAACAGTCATCTATGGGACAGTGAATCATCAGGATCAGTGAACAAAGGATTATGTGGCTGTATATGATGTTGCTCCAGCCCACTTCACTGTTCATGTGTGGACCCCTCTCAGTTGTCTCCACTGGTAGATGTATCTGTATTTCAAGACGGGGGGGGGGGGGTCCAGTAGCATGACATGTTCGTTCACCAGATCTCAACCCATTCGATTTCTGGTTATCTCAGAAGTACTGTATATGCAGTGCCCATTCCAGATGTGGAGACATTGGAGCAATGTATTCCTCCTGGCTTTGCCACCGTTTAGTTGCAGCTTGACCAAACAGCTTGAGACAGAACATGCTACAGCACATACTCACATGTAGGGAGTCACATGGAAACCATTTCAGTACTTATTGCAACTGTGACAGCTTGGTACAGCACAGTCTAGGTCGCAGTCTCTATATGATTACATAAATGGTCTCTACCTCTCATCAATCAATCCCTAGAGTTTGTACACGGTGGAAAAAATCACCATGTATAAATGCCAGCTGAGTGAAGTTATTTTGTCTACTTACAGAAGAGAACTGGACAGGGAATGCTGGGAGGTATAGACTGTATGTAAACTGAAAATCGAGCTACAGTTGTAGTCGGGGAAGTTGCTTTCCCTGGAAGAACATTTTAGTTACTGTACTGGATGACACAGAAAATTTCTCACTCTAGCAGTGCAAAACAGTATAGACATTCATACAGATTTTGTCCATATGTTACTTGTATTACCATTATTAGTGAAGTGTTCATGCATGTTGTTGAAAAGAAACAAAATACCTTCACGCTTACGCTCCACCCTCCACCTTCCCCTGCCCATGCCATGGGCATATCTTCATACTGGGTCCCCAGTAATTCATTAACCAAACTGTGGAAGGGTCCATATTATTTTGTGAAATACCCTACTCTTAATTTTTGTAACAGTGCTGTTAAGAGAGTGGGAAATTTCCTGCTCACCATTTTGCGGGCTTATTAAGGAGTGAAGTGTATGAACGCAATCCTGCAACTTACTTTCCATTGTGCTTCTACTAAACACATCCCGCTCTTCACATACCAACACACCCCGGTACATAATTTATATGTTAATATTACTGTATTGCACTTAAATGTGGTACAAACCTTTAATATTTGATTTTAACCCATTTCATTTAAAGTTACAAATTAATTATATACCGTTAAAACTTTTTTCCATCCTCTGCAATAGTATCAATATAAACCCATCCATGTGATAACAGCGTCACCTGGCAAAGGATGACAGTCACACATGCATGGTACATGTAGTATCAGTGAGCATCCTCTATGTGTAGAATGGAGAAGGTGTGTGATCTGAGTTTGACTAAGGGCAGATTGTGATAGCCCAGAGGCTCAGCACGAGTATTTCGGAAAATGTATGACTTGTCAGGTGTTCAATGAGTGCTGCGACAAAACCAAGGTGAAACAACATCCAGACATAGTGGAGCTGGGTGGCGTCAGATGTCATAAGCTAGGCAGACTGGTAAGAGGATGGGCAGCAAACTGTGGTAGAACTAACATCAAACTTTAATGCTGGTCAGAGAAAAGGGTGTCTGAACACACAGTGCACGTAACACTGCTGATGGACCTCTGCAGCCTACGACTCTTGAAAATGCCAATGTTAATATCACATCATCAGCAACTAAAACTGAAATGGGCAAGTGACCATTGGCACTGAACGTTGGCACAGTGGCAGTGTGTTACATGGTCTGATGAACCCCGTCATCATGCCAGTGGGAGGGCGCAGATCTGTCGTCTTCCATGGGAACAATTCTTTGTCTTGAAATTCGTACTACGGCTAGAGACAAACTGGTGGCATCTCCATTATGATCTGGGGATCATTCATGTAGCCATCCTGCAACCAATGGAACTCAGGTAGGGCACAGTGATGGGCAAGGGGCAAGGGCTATCATACACTAGTTGCAGACGACATATGCCACTTCATAAGTAACGTTTCGTGACAGCACTGGCATTTTTCAACAAGACAATGCACCATGTCACAAGGCCAGGAGTGTGACGGAGTAGTATGGAGTGGTTACAGGAACACAGTGGTGAGTCCCAGTTGATGTGCTGGCTCCTTCTCCCCCAACTCGCAACATGTGAACCCAATCGAATAGTTCTGGGATGTGATTGAACATAGCTTCAGAGCTCATTGGTCACCCCCCCCCCCCCAAAAAAAAAGAACCTACCAAGGCCTCATCGCTTCCAGGCCACTATGCCTTGATGCTGTTACCCATGCTGAAAGTGGACATACTGTCTATTAGTTAGGTGATCATAATCTTCTGTCTGATCACTGTATATCTTTGTGTTTTTAAGTAATAGTATCCAGCTTTGTAAAACAAGAAGAGCTAGAATCATTACTGGCTAGATGGAGGTGGAATACAGAAAATAAAATAACTGAACCATCTGAGATGTATTACAAAAGACTGATCAAAATAATTGAAGTGATATGACTGGGTGATTGAGAATGAGGTTCTGCATAGAATTACTAAAAAGGCACTTACGGAAAACACCGATGGGAAGGGACAGTGTAATAGGATGTGTATATGAAGACAACAGAGAATTACTTGTGTGATACTAGACAGAGTTGTAGAGGGCAAAAACTATAGGGTAATGCACATTGGAATATACCAAACAAGTAGTTGAAGATGTTGGATACCATTGCTGCTATGAGATGATGAGACCGGCACAGGACCCCAAGTCATGACAGCCCACATCAAACCAGTCAGAAGTGTCCTCCCCTCTCGTGGTCAAAGAATACCAATTTTAGTGTTACGTATGTCAAATAGGTACTGTAAATGGAGTGTAATTAAATGTGTGCATTTTGTGTGGTGCATAGTGTATACACATGTAGTACAAAGGAGGCAGCTCAGAACTGGTAGGTAATGAGTTTTTTGAGAACTATATGCTGTACATCCATCTGCACAGAATTTTGTAAGAACAGTGTGACATAATATTCATTCCAGTATCGGACTACATGACTGTGATGTCTAAATTACAGTTTTGAGCACCAACATATGCTTCCTGACACTTGTTGATACAAGCACTGCATTCACAAGCACCTGAACTACAAAACTGTTTTTGCAAACGTCAGATGTTTCTACAATATTGCTTCTGTTGTGGGTTACTGGAAAGAGATAGTTGTATTGGTATCACAAATACTCTGACACATAATGTAAATTGTCTTGCACAGTTTAACTGTAGAAGCAATTGGAAGTCAGTAGGCAGCAATGTGAACTTTAAATCACGTTTATGAGGGCATGTTGAAAAGTAATGCCTCCAAATTTGTGTGAAAACTCGTACAGATTTTTGAATAATACTTTATAAACATTCTACACCTTTATTCTTCATCTCTACATGTTTGTGTTGCAACAAAGCCACATTGGCAATGAAAACATTTCTCCCAGTGAGTGATTGGTTCATTGATACTGTCGCTGCAGGCTGTTCAACTTCGTTGATGGAGCCACAGCCTCACCTCTACTTGCACAACTTTATCACTATAAGACTTAATTCTTCAAAGATGTCTTCAAGTGTTGGCCTATGCAGCTGTCCACTTTGAGCTGAGGTTAGGAGTTCCGTTTGCTTCATTATGAGTATGAACAACTGAATGTTTTGACATTACTGACGTTGATATAGTGAAAACAATGCACTGGTTCCGTTCTTCTGTTGATTCAATTGAAGGCTCATTTTGTGCAGTTACAAACTTGATTAGAGCACTCTCTTTCGCATGCAATAACATAGTTCCATTACACACTGCAATGTTACACACTACAATTAGAAGCTGCATAATAGTAATGTTGCAACTTGTCACTGAAATGGGAATTCGATCACGTAATATGCATGATAAGTAATACCTAAATTGATACTGAGAACAGAATAAAAAGAATTCGGCAGCATTACTTTTCAATGAGCCTCCATATTACGAGACAATGGGAGAAGTGCAAGGAATTTAACTAACACAATTCTTCAGTGTTAATAGATTTTTCCATCACAGGACAATGGTCACAGACAGAGGTTACACAACAATGTGAGGGAGTGTTGAAATCCAAAAAAGTTTGTGGGTGTAGTGAGGAGATGGTCAGGGACAAGAGCAAAGGTACAAATGAGAGAGAAGATGCCCTGTACATTTAAAATGCGTACTGATTTGGGACAAGATTCTACTTGTCACCATGAATGCTCAACATAATATTTGACAGATTACTGGAATTTGCAAAGACGTCAACTTGATATGGCACATGACATAACAGCTAGGTTTGTAGTACAAAACGCTAAGAAGCCATATGTGCTGACTCTGCCTTCAGGATTGGTGCAAAGTGACCCAGTGCATACTGGAAATTTCATTTACAACCGTAGAGAAATTTTGTTGTGTGGGCACAAACTTACAGCTGGATGTTAAATGAGGCAGCATTAGTCATTCAAAGCTCTGAAACTATGAAAATGATTGTGACTTAACTTAGTATCACCAGCAACACTAAAATTTAGGCTTATAATAGTTACAGCCCAGGGTTGGTCTATAAACCTAGTTCTTAAGTATTGTAAACACAACTGAGAGAAAATCTCATCTCTATGATCTTTTGTCCATTCTGAGACAATGATGATATCTCGACAGAAAGAGAAAAGTGTTGGAAAATACATTGTTGGAAAAGTCTCATATGCCAGAAAATATTCAAACCAGAGCTGTGAGCATGAGAATGTTAACCTGGTAAATCCAAACAGGAATAAATAGGCAGGTGATTTAATTAAAAATTAAGGACAAGTCGTTGAGTGGATGGAAGAAACACTGTAACTGCAGGCAAACAAATTGAGTAGAAGAGGAAACCTGCTGACTACCCTAGTTCAGTAGTTCTGCAGTGAGATATCAGTTCGTCTACTTGTGACCCACAGAAGTATGCGTTACAATGGAAAAATCAGCAGACTGACCTACATTGTGGATCTTCGGTATTATATGGAATACAAAGATTTTTTTTCCAATATGTTTTCTGCTCCAAAACTCTGTACTGGTTCTTTAGTTGCAAATATCCAGCAAATATCTGCATTTCTCTTATGCATGACGTCAACGAAAATTTGCGTTTATGTTCAGTTTCTGCAACAGACAATGAAAGTTTTACAGGAACTCTACTGGCAAGCAAATTGTAACTTGTCCAAGCAGAATTAGTCTTACTGATGAGTGACGATTGCAACTCGGAGACCTAGAGATACCGAAATGATGCTGCTGTTGGGAGAGAGATGCAAACTCTTTTCGATAAGTATTTAGGTATTTCTAAGGTGCTATTAGTGGTTACTCTTAGCGGCCAGTGTGTTCTTTCAGAACCAAAGCTCTTACTATATTGGCTAGAACGCTTCTCCATTTCATCAACTTTCTGTGAGCCTGTGCGTTTTGTACAAAGCATCACCAAGAGAATAAAAGTGTGTCGACTAAGTTGTTCATCTATCTAATAAATAATCCCGTTGATTCTGGAGAACTATCTTGTTGATAATTGAAGTTGATGATGCCATTGTTAAAACGTACATCAGTTTTATCACATCAACCATTTGTTACTCTATTCATGACATGGATAGCGTACGAAAATTCCCATATTCTTCTGGTCGTGTCAACTGCATTTGATATTGAGCAAGGAACTTTATTTTTTATGTCAGTAATTCCTAGACACTGCTGGACCTCTTTATTCAGTCTGTACTGTACCATAAGAAGTGCATGTAACAAGTGTCATTCTGGCTTGATCTAGCTGGATAATTACTTGAATCAATATATTCTAGACATCACTAGGAGTGACAGTGTGATTCGAGTACACTAAAATAGGGTGAATACAGTTACACATCAGAGCAATAGATATGAACACCAGAGCAATGATAGGCAAAGTTATTACTACAGTCGTCCGAAGTATATACCCATAAAGTGACGAAACAAATTTTCAGCAAAGTGTTACTGAAATGAAAATTTCCTTGTGCTTCATCAAAAATCAGTGTATCTTGTTTTTATTCGTTCTTTCCGAAAATAGTTCCTCATTGTTCTACAGCCTCTTTGTTAATTTCACACGAGCATTTCAAATCATTTAATTTTGGAGATGCTTCAGAAGGTTGTTGCAACAATGCGTGCTTAAATGTCTATATTCTTTGAGCTACTAATGTTCGAGAACCCGGTATCCAGAATGAAGTAATTGTCACATCACATAATGCATTCTTTTTTTTTTAATTGGCATTTCTTTAACATAGTGGCAAATATGATTTTCTGTTTTCACTGAGTTTACAATGATCTAGGACATTTGATTGAGCCATTTTATGGTTTTCATCTAAGACTTGCTTTTGGAAGAGATTTATTTCGGCATTTGCTGTCCTTAATTTATCACGTAATCGGACAGTTTCCAGTTCCTGGTACATCAACATCGTTTTAATGTGATTACTACTTCGTTCAGTACTGATATGCTCCCTAAATTTTCCTCAGCAAAAGCAGCACTGGCAGACATCGAAACTGCAGCTTGTTTACTGTCTTCTTTCCAAAGATTCCCTTTAGCAAGTGCTTGACGGACGATTTTCTTTTGTGTAATATTTTCGACAGATATTTCAGTAAACTGGGAAATACACGAGGAACCACTCAGCCGCTCTCGTTTTAAAAGACCACCCTTGTCTTACAATTTCAACTTGTTTACTGATGATAGAGATTTGTTGTTCCACACTAGAATGAGAATAACAGACAAAACAACTCTTGAGTCAGATTGTCTTTCTGGGGAATTGCTGTCAACCATTTTGAAATTATACTTCAGTTTTTGGAGACCTACAAAATATTTACCCTTAGTTTCTCTTCAGCCATATCAGTTCACTGGGTCGAAAAACGTGGACATGTTTTGTTCGTTTTCTTCTATAATTACCAGTAACTACAACTCTCACCACCTCTTTGTAACCACAGCCTTCAACTCTTAACCATTCACTCACAAGTCCTAAACAAACTCTCAGAATAAATTGGGGCAGAAGCAACAAACGCCATCCGATTACATGTCAACATGAATCTCAAGTGACAGTGCTACTCGTGGTTCTTGCATATATGAAGATGGTACCTGTTGTTTCGGACATTTACAAAAGACCAGATACCATCTTCAAGGCTCACTGGCCATTTGACCGTCTTCTTCTATGCGGATGCACAAACAGTGCCTGAACTCTTACGGGAATCGGCAAAAAGCTGCGAGTAATGAGTATAATGGGCAGGGGCACTATGAGTATAGTGCGGGACAATAGGTTGGGAATGTGGGTTTCACGGTAGGCGCGCCAGAGATAAGTAGATAAGTCCCTGCAGTTCCACAATCCTCCGTGTCCTCAGTGGCTCAGATGGATAGAGCATCTGCCATGTATGCAGGGGATCCCAGGTTCGAGTCCCAGTTGGGGCACTTATTTTCAACTGTCCCCATTGATTTATATCATTGCCTGTATGCAGCTAGGGGTATTCATTTCATTGTAGTTCTCAGGCTCGCCACCTCTCCTGTCCAACTACGTTAATGCACAGAGAGTAAGCACACTCTCTCTTCTTCTTGCTATGGGCAAAGTGCGAGGTTCCCAAATGAAGCATAAGGGTCAGTAAGCACCATGAAGTACGCTATGTACTGACTGACTATGTGTAAAATGAGTGCAATATAGCACAGTGTGAAATTATGGTGATACGTGTTGGCATAATAACTGCTATATTCATTAAAAAAAAAGAAATATTGGGAGCCATGTCATAAGTACAGAAGGGTACAAGTAGTTTTAACTGAGACTTTTTCTCTCTTTCAGTGTCTTGAAGATAATTCGGTAATCTCTCGGCCAAATCATTTTATCAAGGAGGATCCTGAACTAAATTTGGAGGTGGGTGGAACTGAGAATACTGTAAGCACTCCCATCTCTGATTTATTGCATGTAGAGTGATAAAAATGTATTTGTGTAATTGATGTAAGAAATGCATTACTGTGGGACAGGCACAGATTGTGAGTTTTCTTGACCTAAGTGCAATTAATACCTTTACAGTACTCTTGCGATATTCCACTTGATGTGGATTAGCAACTATTATTTGCTTATTGTTCTGAAAAGAATCCAAACGGAATTTGTAACAATATGTTTAACCATACTTTCTGTGACCCTTCTGGATGTTAAACAGTTCATATACGTTTAAGCCATGAGAGTGTAGATCATTTGAAAAATATTCCTCCTTCCAGTAACTTACGATTAACGGATTGCAGAATACATTGGACATGGTTTATCTTATCAGTGAATCATTGATATTTGTCAGTTTGAACTAAAAATTTTCAAACTTGCCAAAGGTACGAAGTGTGATACTATTTTTATGTGACAGATCACCCTTGATACATTGATCTCAAAATAGTTACAGTTTGGCTACCTCAATGGTATATGTTGAATTACTCACAGATTTGTCAGTCACAGAAAAGCTCTTGGACGTATGCAGATAAATCCATGTATTACCTCATCATAGAATTCATAGCAGATCCAAATAAATTATCTTCTTGGCACAACTTACAGCTTTAATAAGGTCTCCTTGTATGAAGCATAAATCTTAATCCAGTAAAATAAAATGTTGTTGTATTAATTTTGTCCACATTGCATAAGAGAAAGTGGATGGTTAGATTCATAAACTTCACACAGGAATAAAACCTAACAAACATTTGGGAATATAAGGTAGAGGACTGAAAATGTACGCATAGTGCTTAGAGCCATTTGAACCATTTAAACTGAGAAACGTAAATCCGAAGACATACTATGCAAGACACTGTATGGTACATGGCGGTGGGTATGTTCCACCACTATTAGTCATTTCCTTTTCTTTTTTGCTTGCAAGCAGAGTGAGGGAAAAGCAACTGTCTGTTGCCTCCATAAAAGCCCTAATTTCTCGTCTTCTTTTGTTCTCTGTAAATGACCCTCATGCAGATTGATGCCTGTTGATTGTGCAAGCATACCACTCAAGGAAAAATGCTAGGGACAGCGGATATGGTATACAGGATGTTACAAAAAGGTACGGCAAAACTTTCAGGAAACATTCCTCACGCACAAATAAAGAATAGATGTTACGTGGACATGTGTCCGGAAACGCTTAATTTCCATGTTAGAGCTCATTTTAGTTTCGTTACAGGAGAACCAGTTGTTTCCATACCATGTACAATGTGTGCATGCACTATCAGCAGCTGATTGGCCTCCACGGGTACATTTCTCCGAATGGTTCATCCAACAATGTGTCAGTCCTCATTTCAGTGCAAATGTTCTCTTTACAGATGAGGCTTCATTCCAACGCGATCAAGTTGTAAATTTTCACAATCAACATGTGTGGGCTGACGAGAATCCACACGCAATTGTGCAATCACGTCATCAACACAGATTTGCTGTGAACGTTTGGGCAGGCATTGTTGGTGATGTCTTGATCGGGCCCCATGTTCTTCCACCTACGCTCAATGCAGCACGTTATCATCATTTCATAAGGGATACTCTACCTGTGCTGCTAGAACATGTGCCTTTACAAGTACGACACAACATGTGGTTCATGCACGATGGAGCTCCTACACATTTCAGTCAAAGTGTTCGTACAATTCTCAACAACAGATTTGGTGACTGGTGGATTGGTAGAGGTGGACCAATTCCATGGCCTCCACACTCTCCTGACCTCAACCCTCTTGACTTTCATTTATGGGGGCATTTGAAAGCTCTTGTCTACGCAATCCCAGTACCAAATGTAGAGACTCTTCGTGCTCGTATTGTGGACGGCTGTGATACAATACGCCATTCTCCATGGCTACATCAGCGCATCAGGGAGGGTGGATACATGTATCCTCGCTAACGGAGGACATTTTGAACATTTCCTGTAACTGAGTGAAGTCACACTGGTACGTTCTGTTGCTGTGTGTTTCCATTCCATGATTAATGTGATTTGAAGAGAAGTAATAAAATGAGCTGTAACATGGAAAGTAAGCGTTTCCGGACACATGTCCACATAACATATTTTCTTTCTTTGTGTGTGAGGAATGTTTCCTGAAAATTTGGCTGTACCTTTTTGTAACACCCTGTATAAAAGAGAGTGAACCTGGCATAACTGGTTCCTGCATCACATTTTCTCTTCCCAAATAAAGCATTTGTTTGTTAGGCTTCATTCCGTTGTATATGCATGGTGTAATAACAATTTTCTATGGGGCACAGGCATAGTAGTTTTCGCATATGGTATTCACTTTGGAAAATGTGTCCAATATTGAAATCAGTTCATTTAGCTGAAGTTTTCCTTTACTGTCACTGCTCTGATATTTTCCCACATTACATCAGTTCACAATAAGAGGTAGATCGACACCTTGGACTATTAACTTAGTTGGTGGCATTGTGCTTCATAAAATTTTCCATTAGTAAATGTGCCTCTGCATCATTTCCAAGTTGCTGCCTTCATGCTATTGTGTGGAAAATCAATCTGGAATGCATAAATTTTATTTCCATTTTGTCCACTATCTTTACAGTCAACAGTGCACCAGAAAAAAGTATTTGTCTATGTTTACAAGTTAACGATCCATGACTGTATACTTCCCAACAGCAACCTTAAATAATTGATCTCCTCCCATTGTTGTGACAAAACTCACTATTCATTGGTACACATCTAAACTCTGTCTTCTGGAATATTACCATCACTAAATCCTATTAAACGTTTTCTATTTCAGTATACACAAACAGGTGATTTCAAAATTAACAAAAGACATTAGATGAAAAAACAGTAAACATAGAAAAATAAAACTCATTATGTCCCTGACAGTTATGGAGGATACACAATGTGTGATGCATTATATTATAGGCAAATATTAATATACAAATTAGACCAACAAAGTTTTATTATGATTCCTTACAATACACGCTGATCAACAGTTACATCAGCAGTGAGCCTCAAATGCCAGTTCCATAAATTTACTCAACATTGATTCTCAAAAAGAACATCATCTTCCCTCCAAGGATTCCTGTCTGAGTTGCTGAACCATATCCATAACATTTGTGTGCTAATGATAGCTAATAGTAGCAAATCTAAAAGCATGCAGCTGAATTGCTTCAGTGTCTGACTAGTGAGATGTCACATTGTCAAGCATGCATATGTTCCAACAAAAAAATTTGGGAAAACCGGAGTTCAAAAGAGAATATATGAAAATGGTGAGATAAAGCTGGGAAAATGAGGTCAAAATCACTACCACATAATTTTAACCTGCGAAGAAGCCACAAAAATGGAATTTTCTGAACTCCGCTTTGTGTTTCAGATAGACTCTGATGTTATAGCCAATAAGGATAAAAAAAATACGCAGTGTAAGAACAAGAAATGAATTTTTTAGTCATTTCAACGTCTCCTGCATATACAGATTAGATTTCAACCAGTCGGAAAAGAAACACATATGAATAAATCAGTCATCTTTAATCCATTAACACTCGTATTATGAGTAAGAAATTTTTCAACAAATTATTCATTGATATACCATAAATTGTAAGAAACTTGCAGACATACTGAAAACCATTATGAGATTATGCTAACCACAAAAGAGGAGAAAACACAGGTAGTGGAACATTGTCTATGATCACAGTGTAGTAGATTTGAGGGAACAAGCATTGAAAATTTTAAATAGTAACAAACCATAGAAAATGGCAGGAATTCTTGGAAGTATAGGAAACAATGTTCAAGGCTATAAAAAAGAATGTAAACTGGTCACTTGAAACCAACATAAAAACAACAATTTTAGTCTATGACTTACACTCAGTTCTTGACTGTGTGCCTCTGAAAGAACAAGGAGTTTTGGAGGCGAAACAATTCAGGTTAAAAATCATCTGTTGAGGAACTGAAGGAAATCAGTACTTTGGAAAATGACAAGTCATCAGCGGAAACAGAAACTCATAGCAGAAGTATGAAAATACGGATACTGAGCAACAGTAATCTCACACGAGCAACTGACAGAATTATGTTAAACATTTGTAAAATTGAAAAAATTACTGAAGAGTGGAAATGTGCATTAATTGTTCCTCTTCATAAAAATGACATAAAACCAGTCTGAATATCACTGCATCCTGTTATGTCCAAACGTCTTCAAAAAGTCCTGTGAAGTCAACTGGATGAACATGTAGGCCCATTAATAGTCGAGTATAAGGCACGATTTTGCAAAGTGTAATCGTGTAGAGAACAGATATGGGAACCAAAGTCAATTTTGCAAAGATGGTGATGTGTAAATACTGTGACAACTTATGACAAGTGTCAGAAAGGCTTATGATTTGATAGAAGAAAATCTTGATTCAGTACTTCAAAGGAATTCAAAATTGACAGGAAAACAGTGGCAGTTATCCAACAGACATTAATGGGTACAACCTCAAATGTTAAATTGATTGGAGGAATTTCAGAAGCATTTGAAATGCACAACAGTGTGAAGCCAGAGATCCACAATCCCCTCCAATTTAAAATAATTCTGAAAAAAGTTATGAAAACACAGGGAAGGAGATTAGGTAATCCAAATTGAAATTAAAAAAGAGCAGAGAACCAACATGAGGTGTATGGCTCTTATAGATACTCACAGTTCTAAGAAACTGTAGAACAGCCAAACTTACCCTGGAGAAGCTTCATAAAATGTCACAGAAAACTGGTCTACAAATCATCTGTGAGGAAACTCAGTAATTGACAGGAAGCCTGCAGATAATCTCTCCACTATAACTTGGTATGAGGAAGTGTCACAAGATATATACATTAAATATCCAGGAGAGATAATACAATCAGCATTTATTTATTTATTTATGCTAGTCTGACGAGGGCCATCAGGTTCTCTTCTGCATTGGACCAGGGTTTCACACATATATATCATAGTTACTTAAGAAACAACAGTTTTAATATGACAGATAGTATTAAAATGATTTCAGTGTCCTAAGTGAC
This sequence comes from Schistocerca nitens, assembly GCF_023898315.1. Lineage (NCBI taxonomy): Eukaryota > Metazoa > Arthropoda > Insecta > Orthoptera > Acrididae > Schistocerca > Schistocerca nitens. Next base: position 64,402,221 of record NC_064624.1, read on the forward strand.
AATGTGAGTAAGTAATACTGACTACGAACTAATAAAGTTAATAATGACATTACTAGTAGAATTACAGCTGCTGCCACAAATTTTGGTGGTGGTAACAGTAGTAATGACAACAATAATAGTGGCAGGTATAAAAAGGATTTATAAATGTACAAGATAGTTTTCAGATATAGTGAGTCCCGTGGAAAGAAAATTTAAAAAGCCTCACCAGCTAAGAATTCTGGGAAAAGAGGAAGATTTGGGAGGAGCATCATTATATGCTCACATGTCAGTTCAAAGAGCAATTTAAAAGCAGCCAAACGTGGCTACTTCAGGACGTTTGTAGAGTACACACATGGGTGACTTTCTGTTAATGGATGTAATCTACATGACCATATTCCTCTTGTTTATCTTCATGATTGTTGGATGTGTGTAGCACATTATGTGATAAATCAAGAGTATGTGTATGCCGCTAGTCCACCCAGTTGTCAGTTACACCTGTTGTATCTTGAAAAGATGTAGTCTTCTCAATTTACGGAACTTTTGGACATACTTGGTTTGAGCCACATCTCTGATACAAGTATCAGATGTATGTCCATGCCTTGAAGTATGTGACACTTTGTTATGATGAGGTGGCAGAGATCGAACATTTGCGAGTGCAGTGCGATGTTCAGTGCATTTGCCTACAAGGCTCACGAAGATGCTAGATAGTAGCGACTTTAGGATGGTGAGGTTAGGAGAACAAAGAATACCAAAGTGCATTGTGGTAGGGGAGCAAGGTTCCTTGACGTGAAAGTGGGAGATATCTCCAGGAGGAGGGAGGTTTTGCGGCCAAGGCCAGCAGGCTTTGCACTGGTCAGTGAATGGTCAGCTGAAGACAGGAGGAGAAAGTTCCTAAACAGAGCTAGAACAGTCCTTGGACAACAATATCGAAAGCAAGATAAATGGAATGAAAGCAGTCTGTCTTGCTATTGGTGCTAATGATGAGTAACCACAGTAATATGGTGATAAATTATTAAAGTAGAAATAAGACTGCAATTTATATCATCTGAATCAGAGTCTTGTGAACATAGAATAGTAATAGTGAATTAATGAATAGTATTGGTCGTGGAGGTATGAGAATTGAGCAGAAATTAGTACTAAAAGTAATCATAGACAAACAGAGAATAATAACAGGGGAAACTCTTTCAAATATAATATTAGTAAAACAAAGTGTTTCTTTGCAAAATAGACATGAAAGTAAACATACAAAATTAGAGGCAACAAGAGTTGAAATTTTTTTTAGCTTCAAACGTACTGTCTGCATTGCAGACTGATCTTTCCTATTTTAGGTCTTCACCATCATCCTGCCATCATTTGTCCACAAGTTTTGCAGCTGAAATCTTGATATCACACTGTTCAAAATCTTCAGTCATTCAAAAGTGAGATCCTCCCTTATTGTCAAACGTAACATCAGGAGTTTCTTGCTCAAAAGCTTGTCAACTGATTTGGAGTTGTAACAAAAAATCTATTTTAGTCAATGTAAAACTACTGCTGGAATAACTCTTTACTGTAGACAATACTGTGATTCATGGTCAAACAAAAATAACTAACTGAGAAGCAGGAAAGGCCCTTTAGGGAGATCCATAGATAGACAGAAACAATAACGGACACCTACAGATAAAAAGGAATAAAATTCTGTGGACGCATCACAGGATGACTGACGACAGGCTCACAAGGCAGTTCTTCGAGGTAGCAAGCACTAGCAAAAACAGTTCAAAATGGATCAGAAGTACAGAAGAAGTTGGACTCTCACAAGATAACATAATAAATCGAAAAAGAGTCTAGAAAGACCATGAAACATACTTAAAGAGCGACACATGGTAAACAGAAATGGATATAAATATTTCGAAGACCACAGAGGACATACACCATGTGATCAAAAGTATCCGGGCACCTGGCTGAAAATGGCTTGAAAGTTCGTGGCGCCCTCCACCCGTAATGCTGGAATTGAATATGGTATTGGCCCACCCTTATCCTTGGTGACAGCTTCCACTCTTGCAGGCATATGTTCAATCAAGTGCTGGAATGTTTCTTGGGGAATGGCAACCCAATCTTAACAGGTGTTTGCACTGAGGAGAGGAATCTATGTCGGTCGGTGATGCCTGGCATGAAGTCAGCATTCCAAAACATCCCAAAGGTATTCTAAAGGATTCACGTCATGTCTCTATGCAGGCCAGTCCATTCCAGGTTTGTTATGGTCGTGTAGCCACTCCGCCACAGGCCATGCATTATGAACAGGTGTGTCCGATCATGTTGAAAGCTGCAATTGCCATCCCCAAATTGCTCATAAACAGTGGGAAGCAAGAAGGTGCTTAAAACGTCAATGTAGGCCTGTGCTGTGATAGCGCCATGCAAAACAAGGGATGCAAGCCCCCTCCATGAAAAACATTATGACACCATAACACCAGAACCACCTCCGAATTTTACTGTTGGCACTACACACACTGGCAGATGATGTTCACCAGGTATTTGCCATACACACACACACCCATCAGGTCACCACATTGTGTACCTTGATTCTTCACTCCACACAACGATTTTACACTGTTCAATCGTCCAATGTTTTCGCTACTTACATCAAGCGAGGCGTCATTTGGAATTTACCTGCGTCATGTGTGGCTTATGAGCAGGTGCTCGACGGTGAAGTATAGGTTTTCTCACCTCCCACCTAACAGTCGTAATACCTACAGTGAATAATGATGAAGTCTGGAATTCCTATGTGATGGTCTGTATAGATGTCTGCCTGTTATACATTACAAACCTCTTAAAGTGTCAGCAGTTTCTGTCAGTCAACAAACGTGGTAGCCCTGTACGCTTTTGTGCTGTATGTGTCCCTTCGCGTTTCCACTTCACTATCACATCAGAAACAGTGGACCTAGGTACGTTTAGGAGTGTGGAAATCTGGCATAGAGACATATAACACAAGTGATACCCAATCACCTGTCCAAGTTCGAAGTGCATGGGTTCTGCGGAGTGCCCCATTCTGATCTCTCATGATGTCTAATGACTACTGAGTTCGCTGATATGGAGTACCTGGCAGTAGGTAGCAGCACAATGCACCTAACATAAAAACCTATATTTTGGGGGGTGTTTGGATACTTTTGATCATTTTGTGTATGTAAAGAAATTGGGAAGGATATAGGAGTAAGAAGAAAATTTTAAATTTAGACACTGTCTCTTAAAAGTTAGTGTATGGGATGATGATGATGATGATGGCGATGGTGATGGTGATGATGACGATGATGACGACGATGACGATGCAATCTGGAAACATCTCCCATAATTATCAGTGTGAGGAGATTAGAGGTATCTGTCAGTACCCTTATCTTTGTTATTACTCATTTTCAGTGCAGTTGTTATTTTTGAAAAAAAATTAACTGATTTCGTGACCTTAATTCAACTCGCTGTCAGAGATGACTCAGTCTTTACTGTTAATGTGAAATAGTTTGTTTCATCTGACATGTTTCTCATTAGGTCATCATCTCTGGGTTTGATGACTGAAACCTTAGATTATCCTTGATCTTAATGGTCTTCTGCTAGACTCGAGTAACACTTACTTTACTGCTATTGTAGTTGTCCACATGGTCATTGATTCTTCATATGTATTCATTGTATGTATGAAAGTGCATTCAATCATTTGAAGAGGACACTGTCCTCATGTTAATCATGTTGTTTATTTCCTATTTATGATAATACACGAATCTTTGTCATTTATATGCCTATAAAATAACAGCACTTCATGTAATAATTCCTATAACTTTCATGTCATGCTGTACTCCATAATTTCCTCTGTGGATGAAACTGATGTGACATTTAACGACTTTGATGTTCCATGCAGTGAGCTATCTCAAGATTATGGCATAATATTCAATGCTACAGATGTGAAAAAAATACGTTCAATAGCAGTTCAGATAGAACTTTTTTCAGTTCAGTTCGTTTCTTTACCTGTTTCATCAATAAAAATTGGACGATTTTTTACATTTTTCTCTGGTACTTCACCTTACTGTATGTGCATGGCAGGCGAATGATGTTTCACGCTTTTAATTTTGAAGTATCAAATAGGAAATTTGTTTTCAGATAAATCCATGTCTTTATAATTATTTACAAAGCTAAAAGCAAAGTGCTGAAATGAAGTGTTAATTTTTACTTATAATTTTCTTCAATAACTGCTACAGTTCCGTTGTGTCTCTTTGATAATGATATTTCCAACTATTGTTTGGAACAATGATATGTTATTGGATGTTAATACAATTTTATTTATTTACTGTTTCATCAATTTTAAATCACCAGTAATTCTTTGTATTTTTTCAGGTGGCAGCCTCAATTAGAAATGCATCTGATAGTTTAAGGTACGTTTTATATTATTCACTGCAGAATATTTTGAGCAGTATAAATTTTTAGTTACTCCATGTGAAAGAAAAATTATAACCCCTAGGGACCAAAATACCAGACGTTATTTTTAAAAAGTTTTGTTTTTGGAGTTCTATTTTTTCTATATATTAACCATTTGCGGTATATACATACAGTACATACAGACTACAGCAATGTTATGCATATTATCAGAGAAAACACTACTATATCCACTATTCTATTATTGCAGAAGATTAAAAAGGAGCTTTACGATATTACAACGTACATCAGTCCCATTTATAACATTGGTTTGCAATAACAGCACAAACAGCAAAAATGGAAACTAAAGCCCTTACATTAAATACTGTACTGTAACCTGAAAAATTATACACTCAAATAATGTTCTAAATCTAGTATATTGTGCTGTCACAGAGAGGAGCAAAAATGCCTGAAAAATTGCACTTGCAGATAATTTTCTAATGGCAAACATTCAACACATTGTGGTGCCACAGAAAGAAACAAAAATGCTTCCTAACTAGATGGCCAGCTGTAAGAACGTCTGTAAAACTAATGATCTGTTCAGATGTTGCAGCAAAACTTTCTCAAGTGTCCAAGGCATTTAACACTTCATGGTGGATAGGCAAAATGGTCTTGTCCTCCTCACATTCTTCTGATGTGTTTTGCACCTCAGACAGAAATGTTTGTACACCAGGTTCAGGATTTTAAATGTCTTGCAAAATTTTCCATTGTCAGGTGACGTGATATTGTTGTCACCATCTAACTTGCCAACATAATGTCTCCAGGCATTGCTAAAACAGTTCTGTAAGTGTCATGAGGAAACTGATGGAACTGATCCCCAGCTTGTATTGCATCCAATGCTTCCATCTCGTTTTCAGCAATAAGGATAGCACAAATGGCTTGTGATACAATGTCTTCATAGCAGCAGTAATGCCTCGACTCAAAGGCAGAAGGCAACTTAACATATTTGGTAGTAAAAAGTGAACATTTACTTTAGTTAATATTAAAACAAAAAAGCCATTTATCATTAACTGTCAATCCAAGCTTTCGAATAATGAGAGCAGATGCAAGGTAAAGCAGTAATTTCATTTTCTTAAAACATATCAGTTTCTCAGATTTACTGATCACCCAAGATTGTTGTTCATCTATGTTGTATGATTTACAGACAAGTACAAAAGTTAAAAACATTGTTTACTGCTGGCCCCACCATGCCACATGTCACTGTTATTTTGTGGGTTTGACTTGGCAGAAGTTGTAAAGGAATCCTAGTTTTGCCTGCATTGCTGGCGTAATATATAGCAAACTTTTCTCTCACTTGGTCAAATTCATGCAACCAATGCTTGCCCCTTCCTCATCAACTTTATTCATTTCATTGCCAATCACTGAGCATGAAATTAGGCTTCTATTTTGGAACTTACACAGTCAACAAGCAAAACACCTGATGTCTGTTTTGAATGTCTAAATTTTTTTTCTGCAGTCTCATTTGTTGTTGATTGAATTATAGTTCCACTTAAAGATACATTGGAAGTGCACATATAGCTTGAACCATTGTAAAAGTAAATGTTCAGCATCTTCATGCATAACACTGTGAAATCACCTTTGCACCTGGAACCCAGTGCAGCAGAATTAAGAACTTTTCATTTAAATAGTGTGGATAATCTAAATTTGCTGAGTCTAAGCTTTCTGCCAGTTGTGCTGTTTTTCAATACACCATATTCTGCTTCCTGCAGAATATTTAGTTTCGCTTGCTGATTTATGCTTTGTGCTTCCTATTGCATGACAACCCTTTCACTGCTTGGAACTCAATGTTACTAATAGTGGCCCTGTTTAAAGAATATAAAAGCACATCTCAACATGGAATTGCACTTGTTAATGGTATCTAGTTTTCCATACTGTTGGTGTCAATAGTTTTCCTTGTTGATGGCGATTGTTGAGCAATGATATGCATAAATGTCAGCTAGAGAAACACAAGGAAAAGAGAAAAACGTTGACAATTCAGGTTTAATGAAAATGTAATGATGCAACAGACTAAAAAACAGTTTGTAATTCATGCTGACCGAAATTTGTTAACCATGAAAACATTGTATAATATCATGTACATCACTGCCAGTACAGATATTTTGCTGGTGTTAACCAAGTGTTCACCTTAGGTGAGTTCATGTTCAGCATAATTGGTTGTTCATTATTATTGATAAGTAAAAATATTACAAAGAAGTAGGGTTAGTAACACATTCTATAAAACAGCTAGTTTGTGTATTGGTTCCTTAATAAAAACAGTGTACTTCTTTTATTAAAAAGAAGCAAACTAAAGTGCAGGTGAAGTGTCAGCAGCTGTATAGTGCTAACTATTCTAATTGAATATGACATGGAAGTGATAGAAATTCAATGTGACGGGTACAAGCTAATGTCCTACCATGTAGAATGAGTAAGAGGAAAGGGTGAGTGGTTATATACCCAAAAACTGGAGTCAAGTTTAAGCCTCTTCAGATTAATGAATGTTAGGGTGAACAGCTCTTTGAATACTGTGTCAGCATTGTGGATTGGGAAACATAAGCTTGTTGTATTGACAGTTTACAGGCCACCATCATGATCTTAAATTTCATAAAGCAGCTGTAGTCAGCTTTAGTAAGCCCATGAAGACTTAACTGGTAACTGGTGAGTCATCTTTTGTGACTTGAGAAGCTACTAACAGGGGATGCCTAGAATTACCAATGTCTGAATTTGGGAAATCTCACACAGTACAATTCCCCAAAAGGACTTCATGCACACATTGCAAACTTGGCTGATTTGGGAGCAAAACTGACAGTGATTTATCTGGCAATGACAGTAAAATGAATACTGATCAGTTGTGTTTCGATCATACAAGGAAAGTTTTGTCACCACAGAATTAGAGTGAAATTACAGGATAAATGTTATCAATTGTGTTAATAATTTTCCTAATAGTCTTATTCTCTAAAAAACCATGATACTGAATGGAAGTAAGAGCAAGGGAAGAATAACTCCTTGGACTTAAGTATCTTGTGCAAGGTAGACAGAGCTCTAACTACGTCAGAAGACAACAAACTGTGCATAGTGAAATATTCTGCCATACTGTCTGTAGTGCACTATCAGATCTTCCTTTGTGTTCAGTAAAGCCCTTTTTTCCTGGCACAAGATGTTCTCATCCCAAATTGTGGCTATGCTTTTTTGGTGTTTGAACTGTAGTAGCCACTTGACCTGTTGTACGGGAAGGCTGGACTCATGAAGTTGCAAAATCATTTTTAGGAAATAATTCAATTCTGCATTTACTGTGTATATCCATGGTAAACATTTACTTTTTTTTCACCTAGTAAATGCTCACAGATGAGTTTGACCGCTATGTCTATATCTACATCTGTTCCTTGCAAAGCAATGTGAAGTAAAAGATTAATATCCCTGGTTAGACCTATTTGATATGCGTCACACACCCTTTAGCAATGTTCCGAGGTGAGTCACACAGTTGTTTTGAAAGCATTGGATTTCTGTGGTATCCCAGCAATCGACTGACTGCTGTACCTACAACTGAACCAGTGTGATGATTCCATTGGTATCTTCACATATTGCTACACTCAAGAATTTATGAGTGTAGTGATAGGGCACTATGTTTCTCCTTCTTGTGAAACTCACTATTTTTAATCCTAATGGTTGAAGGCTTGCTCCACTTCAAAATTTTATCTAGGTACAAGCTTATATATTCTTTCAAGTTCTTCATAATTGACAGAGCTAGTAATTATATGTGCCTGTACAATTATGAAGAGTTTTGCCTTTTTATCTGTGTTGCCTATGGAACTGAGTCAACAGTACTGTTCATAATAGTTTACCTACACTTCTGTATTATTATTTATAATTACTTCTACTCATGCATTACTCCAATTTCATTTTGTGTTGATAACTCTGCACTCACGTAACCAGAAATGTTGTTCTTCCTCCCATGCACCACACTAATTCCCACCATATCAAACTTCAACTTATCCATTTCTGATTTCATGTTCTCTGACTCACCTAATCAATCAAGGAACTTAACATTCCACACTCTCACTTGTAGTGATATTGTTTCTTTCCCCTGATGATATCCACCAGAGTAGCCCCCTCCCAGAGATCTTATTGGGAGGCTATATTGCTACTGGAATATTTTACCCAATTGAATGTCATTATCATTAAACTATACAGCAGAGCAGCATGTCCTCAGGAATTGCAAAATAATTTCCCTAGCATATGGTATGGTGGTGGCTGGTACCTTTACTACTAGAAAGACCGGCCATCCATCTTCATTAACCACATGTTAGTGTGTGGACCCTCCATAGATATTGAAGTTTTATATACTGTATGTCTCCCAGTTTCATTAAGGCAGGCATGTCACTTCACTTTGGCAAGATAAATGTTTCATATGGTAAGTCGGTGCCACACAACTGAAACATGTCAAATAACTTAGCTACTACGAAAAAGTCACAAAATTAGGAAATCATGACAGTGTGCTGTGGAGATGCTGATGTTGTTGTTGTTGTTGTGGTCTTCAGTCCTGAGACTGGTTTGATGCAGCTCTCCATGCTACTCTATCCTGTGCAAGCTTCTTCATCTCCCAGTACCTACTGCAACCTACATCCTTCTGAATCTGCTTAGTGTATTGATCTCTTGGTCTCCCTCTACGATTTTTACCCTCCACGCTGCCCTCCAATGCTAAATTTGTGATCCCTTGATGCCTCAAAACATGTCCTACCAACCGATCCCTTCTTCTAGTCAAGTTGTGCCACAAACTTCTCTTCTCTCCAATCCTATTCAATACCTCCTCATTAGTTACGTGATCTACCCACCTTATCTTCAGCATTCTTCTGTAGCACCACATTTCGAAAGCTTCTATTCTCTTCTTGTCCAAACTATTTATCGTCCATGTTTCACTTCCATACATGGCTACACTCCATACAAATACTTTCAGAAACGACTTCCTGACACCTAAATCTATACTCGATGTTAACAAATTTCTCTTCTTGAGAAACGCTTTCCTTGCCATTGCCAGTCTACATTTTATATCCTCTCTACTTCGACCATCATCGGTTATTTTACTCCCTAAATAGCAAAACTCCTTTACTACTTTAAGTGTCTCATTTCCTAATCTAATTCCCTCAGCATCACCCGACTTAATTTGACTACATTCCATTTTCCTCGTTTTGCTTTTGTTGATGTTCATCTTATATCCTCCTTTCAAGACACTGTCCATTCCGTTCAACTGCTCTTCCAAGTCCTTTGCTGTCTCTGACAGAATTACAATGTCATCAGCGAACCTCAAAGTTTTTACTTCTTCTCCATGAATTTTAATACCTACTCCGAATTTTTCTTTTGTTTCCTTTACTGCTTGCTCAATATACAGATTGAATAACATCGGGGAGAGGCTACAACCCTGTCTCACTCCTTTCCCAACCACTGCTTCCCTTTCATGCCCCTCGACTCTTATAACTGCCATCTGGTTTCTGTACAAATTGTAAATAGCCTTCCGCTCCCTGTATTTTACCCCTGCCACCTTCAGAATTTGAAAGAGAGTATTCCAGTCAACATTGTCAACAGCTTTCTCTAAGTCTACAAATGCTAGAAACGTAGGTTTGCCTTTTCTTAATCTTTCTTCCAAGAGAAGTCGTAAGGTCAGTATTGCCTCACATGTTCCAACATTCCTACGGAATCCAAACTGATCTTCCCCGAGGTCAGCTTCTACCAGTTTTTCCATTCGTCTGTAAAGAATTCGCGTTAGTATTTTGCAGCTGTGACTTATTAAACTGATAGTTCGGTAATTTTCACATCTGTCAACACCTGCTTTCTTTGGGATTGGAATTATTATATTCTTCTTGAAGTCTGAGGATATTTCGCCTGTCTCATACATCGTGCTCACCAGATGGTAGAGTTTTGTCATGACTGGCTCTCCCGAGGCCATCAGTAGTTCTAGTGGAATGTTGTCTACTCCCGGGGCCTTGTTTCGACTCAGGTCTTTCAGTGCTCTGTCAAACTCTTCACGCAGTATCTTATCTCCCATTTCGTCTTCATCTACATCCTCTTCCATTTCCATAATATTGTCCTCAAGTACATCTCCCTTGTATAAACCGTCTATATACTCCTTCCACCTTTCTACCTTCCCTTCTTTGCTTAGAACTGGGTTTCCATCTGAGCTCTTGATATTCATACAAGTGGTTCTCTTCTCTCCAAAGGTCTCTTTAATTTTCCTGTAGGCAGTATCTATCTTACCCCTAGTGAGACAAGCCTCTACATCCTTACATTTGTCCTCTAGCCATCCCTGCTTAGCCATTTTGCACTTCCTGTCGATCTCATTTTTGAGACGTTTGTATTCCTTTTTGCCTGCTTCATTTACTGCATTTTTATATTTTCTCCTTTCATCAATTAAATTCAATATTTCTTCTGTTACCCAAGGATTTTTATTAGCCCTCGTCTTTTTACCTACTTGATCGTCTGCTGCCTTCACCACTTCATCCCTCAGAGCTACCCATTCTTCTTCTACTGTATTTCTTTCCCCCATTCCTGTCAATTGTTCCCTTATGCTCTCCCTGAAACTCTGTACAACCTCTGGTTCTTTCAGTTTATCCAGGTCCCATCTCCTTAAATTCCCACCTTTTTGCAGTTTCTTCAGTTTCAATCTGCAGTTCATAACCAATAGATTGTGGTCAGAATCCACATCTGCCCCAGGAAATGTCTTACAATTTAAAACTGATAGATGCTGATAGACTTTTTAATTTTACACTAAATATCATATATTCTCACAACACTATAGTAAGTTTTTGTTTATCATAAGTTATTTTTCAGACATTACACAGCAATTAAGAAGGGCTGGTAGAAATGAGGCAACACATTCTTGAGGAAAATTATGAATAACTAAAATGGTAAGATGCAGTTAAGAGAGATAATATTAAACTGAAGTTCATAAGGGTTAACAGCATGTGTTACTGCTCATGTAATCAATCTTGACATGATGCCATAAGTCCCAAATATCACAAGCTTTCTTGTGGGATTTCATTGTGTCATTTAAAGGTCAAGAAGTCTATGAGAAATATCAGAAAGCTGCATATGAATCAGGAACATAAGTGTTGCAACAATTCTACCAGCTTCAACCATGACTGTCCAGCAATAGACTAGGATATTTGCTGTGTCATTCACTTTTGTTATGGGAAGGTTGTTCCAATGGGACATCTTGGTATATTCAGTGTTGGAACTTTCACTAGAAATGTCTTCAAGAACACATTTGATGATGGCTTTAGGGTTGTGGCAACTGATGGGGGTGTTACTTGATGTTCTGCTCTATCCCAAAAGAATAAGATAGAAAATACTTGAAACCTAAACCACCACCATACTCACTGGAGAAAAAACATACAAGATAATAACTGTCCAAATAATGAGACTTGGCACTTTTAGAGCATCAGGTACAAATACCCTATATCCCATGTATCACATGTGATGCAAACATTGATGGTTTTGTGATGGAACCACAAAGTTCCACAGTGAAAACCTTCAAATTGTCATCTCCCTAATGCCTTGTAGTAATAACACAAAAGCTTATCATTGGTTTAATATCTATTATACTGCAATGGGACATTCATATTTTGATAGCACATGTGAAGTAAATGAAACTTTTTATTTGTAGAAGATCACTGTATTTCACATGAGTCACTTTGTAAATGTTTAAATACTCCCATGCTGTCAGCGCACAGTATCTGACTGGTTGCCACTGGGGGTAAGGACAGCTGGATGGGCAACCTGTATTATTTGCTGTGTGTGAGGGATAAGTGAGGACTGAGATCAGACACTAGCTGTATGTATTATTAGGGCAGTTACTCAATGATAACAATAGATTTAGTTTTGATTTGCCAAGATTCTCTTTGGAAGAAGCATTGCTAATATTGTCCTAAAATTTAGCCAGCCATTTCATTTGTAGGAGATATTAATGTCAGTAATATGCAGGTGTAATGCCAGCATCTCCTGGTGGGTTGTGAGATAAGCTATGTCTTCTGAATACAAGTGCTAGCATTTACTTCAGCACAGTTATTTATTTTCTCACAACTAATCTCTAATCCTGCTTAATTATAATTGTAACCTACACACATAGGCATGTCAAAAGGTCACTGAGGTGGGTACCACATGGAGCAAACAGAGGATTGTTTTACCATCCGGTGATATTCAAAATTGCTTACATCTTGCCAGACTATGATTATTGCAAGGTAGGTTCACCACACTGTTGGTGCACTTGTCCTGTTGTGGAAGTAAGTGTCAGCCAACAGATTCACCTCTTGCAAAGCTTGGTGATAGTTCCAATGTTGTTCATCTACAGTGAATATTTAGCCCAGAACAGCTGTCTACATCATTTTTGTCAGCTGGCTCTACAAAAGTATGAGTAATGACGAGGAGGATTTATTATTGTTGTGATAGCCCATAAAGCTGCTGTATCAGTCAGGAACAAATCTAAAAACCAGAGTGGAGAAAAGGAGATAGCTCAGAGAGGGTGGATGTAATGCCGCAAGAAACTTGGATATGACTTTTTGTTTTCAAGCAGTGCTACATAACAGCTGAACTAGTTGGAAAATTTCAGCTTTATGTGCGAAAGCAATCGTGCCTGTTCTACTGAACCCAGGGGAAAATGATACATTGCACAATAATTACTGTATAGTGGCCCTCACCAACTGTAAGCCAAATGACAAGAAAAATTCGATCACCATGTGGCATACCTGGTCTGTAGAATCCAAACAACTACGCACTCACATCCAGTGTACATTTGAAGGATATTGCTCCACCCTGACAATGTGAATGGCTGGAATACACTGCCTTTCCCTAATCTGATAATATGTTGGAAATGTGTGTAATTGTGGCTGTGTCCTTGTATATGTGTACAAAGGAGTGTTTGGGGAAAGTCAGTGCCTGCCATCTATGCCATCTGTAAGCTTTGAATGTGGGAGGTGTTTTCAGCCACTTTGATTATGGGCACACCAGGCATCTACTCTCATCATCTGGCAGATGTGGAAGCAACTGTATAAGAAATATACCTACATAGGGCATACCCAAAAGGCGTGTTCTTTTTAAATTCAACATACAGTACTGTAGTCAGTGGGATATAATATTCTACATTAACTTAGCATGTGATGATTTTAGACAGCCTTTCGTAGCTTTGAATTTAAACTCCTGCCCTAACCTTACCACAACTGTACGAGTTGCAGTATATCCATGAAAACAGAGATTAACAATCTGCAGCACAACTGAGATCATGATTATTTTGTTCAGAGCTATTAAGGCTAACCTCTATGAGCGAACTCAAGACAGAAAAATTTCTTAATATGTTTCTTTGCACAGCCATCTACTGCAGCAAAATTTCAGTTTTTGATGAAAGCAAACTGTAATGTTTCACTGTCGTTGGTTACTTGAAACCACATATCCATCAAAAAGCAAAACAGTCAAAAGCAGCAATCAGGATAGAATAATGGCATGCAAGTATGTGCATGCTCCTACACACCCACAGCCATATCCACACTCAAATGACCTCATTGGGAAGCTCAAAAATGTCCAGCTCCATTGTGATGGAATGGGGTAGCTGCAGGTGGAATGATTGGACCCAGATATCACACAGGTAGACCATGCACCTACTGCCATCACTTGCTCGCAGAAGACTATGGTAGGATGGACTGTACTTGATTTGTGCTGATGTCACCATTGATAGGGGTGTGTGATTCAATTTAGGATGTTTTGGAACTCCAGGGGACTAGAAGTTGTGAAGATACTTTCGAATGGGAGGCTGTAACTGCATTGGCATCCTCCCTGACAGACAATATGTCAATTAGAAAGGGCTACACATAAGCTGTGCTGCTAACAACACACTCTAATGTTGGAATAATTTGTGTGTGTCATTCACATTTGTTCATCAGTCTGGAAATTTATGTATGTGTTCCTGTACAGGTGTTGTCCACCTGGTTGATGGCCATACTACCTAGCCAATAATAAATGTGATGTTTGTGGTAGTTGGGGATTCATTTGGAATCAAATAAAATGCCATGCTTCATTGCTTTGTGAAATAAATTTATCATGAGTGCTTTTAAGAATTTATACTCTAAGCTCAAAGTGTTCTCCAAAAAAAGAAAAATCCACTTGGAGAGAGTGATTTATTTTTATTTTAAAATCATTGATTTCTCTTTTCTTTTCCTTTATCTTTGGGTGGAAACTGTTACGTCAAAAACTGGAGGATATTATATCTAATAATAGTAATAATTTGGTCTAAACGATTGTTGAACAGTATTTTAAAAATATTACAAGACTCTTAAATAACCGTACCTACTAAAAAATTAGGAAACCCAGTCAGCACTGAATGAGACTGGTCGTTATTGATTTTCCTGTGATCATTTGCCTTATAAAAATTCTATCGCTCTGGCAGAATGTCATGATAATTTTAAATCACTTACATAAACTGAATAAGTTATCTGTGACACCCATACATTTTTATCTTTCGGTTTATAGTCCCTGATTTTGTGGATGGTGAAATACTGTTTTTTGTATCGTGTAATTTCACACCTCTTTTCTCCTTCCTCAGTTTCATTCAAAGTGCTGGTGACAGCTGTAACGTTTCGTATCAAGAAGCATTACATCAAGGACTAGTCGATGACGATCTGGAGATAGATACAGAGATGTCAACAGATTTCAGTATATCTCATAACTATAGCAAGTTACGGACTTCACAAGAAGACAACTTATGTGGTACAAGATTAAGTTGTAGCAACAGGGAAAAGGAATTCCATAAGTTTAACTGTAGTTTCTGCCTACAGAGCTTCCCTTCAAAATACAGACTCATAATGCATATCTTCATCCACATTGATGGTGTGCAGGCACCTGCATATGTGTGTAAGTCATGTGGTGAGGTATTGCCCACAGATGACAGCTTGAAAGAACATTTAAGAATGAGTGAGGGTGACCAAGCATTATCAGCTGCCAACAGTGAGAAACTTGAATGCAGTGATGACCATGAAAACAACATCTCCATAGAAAGTGTACGAGAAGAATTCGTGGAACAGACTGAGAAGCAATCTTCATCCAAGGAAACCAGGAAAACTTTAAGGAAATCCTTTAGTGACACAAGCAATACACATACTGTGACACAAGTTGCAGTGAAACTCAGATGTGATGACTATGGAATTTTGTGTACAAGTGATCATGTTAATGTCCACACTGTGCGAAGTGCAAAGAGACATCACAAATGTGATGTTTGTGGTAAATTGTTTACTCGTTCGCGCAATCTCAAGGTGCATGAATTAATACACATGGGAAAGAGACCCCACGAATGCCATGTTTGTGGAAAATCGTTTACTCAGTCGGGCAATCTAAAGATACACGAATTAATCCATACAGGAAAGAGACCCCATGAATGCGGTGTTTGTGGAAAATCGTTTACTCAGTTGGGCAATCTAAAGACACAAGAATTAATACATACAGGAAAGAGACCCTACAAATGTACTGTTTGTGGCAAATCGTTTATTTGTTTGGGGAATTTGAAGGCACACGAATTAATACACACGGGAGAGAGACCCCACAAATGCCGTGTTTGTGGAAAATCGTTTACTCAGTCTAGCAGTCTCAAGACACATGAATTAATACATACAGGAAAGAGACCCTACAAATGTACTGTTTTTGGCAAATCATTTATTTGTTTAGGGAATTTCAAGGCACACGAATTAATACACACTGGAGAGAGACCCCACAAATGCCGTGTTTGTGGAAAATCGTTTAGTCAGTCGAGCAGTCTCAAGACACATGAAGTAATACATACAGGAAAGAGACCCCACAAATGCCGTGTTTGTGGAAAGTCGTTTACTCAGTCGGGCAATCTAAAGATACACGAATTAATCCATACAGGAAAGAGACCCCATGAATGCGGTGTTTGTGGAAAATCGTTTACTCAGTCTAGCAGTCTCAAGACACATGAATTAATACATACAGGAAAGAGACCCTACAAATGTACTGTTTGTGGCAAATCGTTTATTCGTTCGGGGAATCTCAAGGCACTAGATTTAATACATACAGGAAAGAGACCCTACAAATGTACAGATTGTGACAAATCGTTTATTTGGGGAGTTTCAAGGCACATGAATTAATACACACGGGAGAGAGACCCCACAAATGCCTTGTTTGTGGAAAATCGTTTACTCAGTCGAGCAGTCTCAAGACACACGAATTAATACATACAGGAAAGAGACCCTACAAATGTACTGTTTGTGGCAAATCGTTTATTTGACTGGGGAATTTCAAGGCACAATAATTAATACACACGGGAAAGAGAACCCATTAATGCTCGTTTAGTCAGTCGAGCAGTCTCAAGACACAAGAATTAATACATACAGGAAAGAGACCCCACGAATGCGATGTTTGTGGAAAATCGTTTACTCAGTCGGGCCATCTCAAGAGGCATTTGTTGACACACATGGGAAAGAGACCCTACCAATATAGTGTTTGTGGTAAATCGTTTCCTCAATGGGGCAGTCTCAAGAAACATGAATGAATACACACTAAACAGGGACCACACAAAGTCAATGTTGGTGGCAAATCGTTTTCAGAATTGGGTCATCTAAAAACACAGAAATTAATACACGCGGGAACGAGCCCCCACAAATATGATACTTGCGGCAAATATTTTTCTTCCTCTGGTAATCTCAGGGGGAATCATTAGTACACACTGGTAAATGACAACACAAATATAGTATTTATGGCAAATTTTATAAAAACTCTAGTAACCTCAAGAAACAGATGTGGTATGTGCTGGGAATTTTTTAATCTGGTCTATCTTCTTTAGAAGCATGCAATAATACGCATTACGTAGAGACCACTCAAAGTATTGTTGAGGTCTGACTTACACATGTTCAAAGGAGACCACAAGTGTGTTATGAATATTGATCACATGTGCTGCAGAAAGGTCACAAAAAAAGGACAAATCCGTTTTCACAGCTTTATGTTCAAAGAAGTTGCATACTAAATACAACATATGAAGCACACAATTGCAATTTTTTGTTGTAAATGCTCCATGCTATAACGATCTGTCTACCAGAAATTGGTGCATCGAGAGATATGTTACTCGTTTGAGTAGAAGTCCTATGCAGTAATCAGGACTCCATATTCTTCAAGAGAATTTACCAGTATGTTGCTAGTTATTTGAAAGAAACTGCCATTTCAATATTCATGAAGCTGTAGGCAGTACCCAGGTGACAGCACAAATGTGTTTATTACACATGCATCACTCAGGCTATTTTTCTCAACGATGGAGAAAGATACAAAAATATCATGATTATGCAAACATGTTACTGGGGTATGCCTCCTTAATAGTAATGCTATTTGTGTGATCAAAATTTGCACACATGTGAACTATCTGTGCTACTTCTACATTAGGAAATAACTGATGGTGGCAAGTATGCAGAGATCAGTCAAAAATTGTAATCATCTGCCTAGTAGCATTTTGATTCACCTTCAGACTGCAATACAACAGTGCTTCTGTATGGTATGGACTCATTAGTTCACCGTTAGTTTTCCACAAGTAAATTGGGCTATATGTCTACACATGTCTCACACAGTTCCCATTAACTGCAGGCTATCAGTTTGTTGCTGTGTAGTTAGTATGCAATAGCATCCCAAATTCGTTTCATAATGACCTAATGAGGTGGGAAAGACAACAGTGTGAGCTATCATGACTCTCAAACCATTGCAGTGTGATTCTGACCTTGTGATTTGGACAGTTATCCTGCTGTAAGATGTTGTCACTCTCAGGAAATACATCAAGCATTAAGTGACACAGAGGTTGCAATAATGTTCGTGTTCTCCACATCTGTCATGGTGCTTCCAATTATGACCAGCTGCTTCTTGGTGTCTCACATGAATATCCCGCATAGCATGACATCGCCACCATCTTTCTGCACCTGTTGTGTTCTGCATGTGTTGAACGACTGTTCATCTGGATGATGGCACATCTGGGCACAACCATTGACCTGGTCCACAAGAAATGTCACTTATCCCAACACGTGACACATCTTTATTGGTATGCAGTCCAATGTCAATTATCCCATTCGTGTTACTATAGTAACTGACAATGTTGTTAGATCAACATGGGAATGCGAAGCTATTATATAACTTGGGGCCTCATGTTCAACAGTGTATGCTGAGTAGCTTGAAACTCTTGTGCCTGCTCAAGCATTTTCTTCTGTCTCCACAGTTTGCCATCAATCCCACTTTGCAAAGCAGCTAGGTTCTGATCTCCTTGTTCTAGGTAATGCATGGTAATCCTACAACCTTTTGTCAACTTGTGGATATCCCATCTTTCAACGATCTTCCATAGAGGCTAATGATAGAAGCATCTGAGCAGCCAACCAGATTCACTGTTTTTTAGATGCACTTACCCAGGCAACAGGCAAAACCATCTGCTCTTTGGCAAAGTTATTTATGCCAGTTTTTTACACATACTGTAACTAGAATGATTACCCATTCATTGCTGGTTATATAGTTTCATTACTACGTGACATAACCAAAATGCCACTGGGTAGCACACACTCCTCCTAGGGAAGTGGGTATAATGATTTGGATCAACAGTGTATCTTGACACAAAAGGATCTTTTGGTACATTGTGTAGTAATTCAACTTTTCATGCTTCGTTAAATTTTATGCCGATACACTATTGTCATTTTAAGTGCCATATTTCTTGTGAAAAATATTTGTATTAAAAATCCCTGTACATAATTCTGATTAAATGAAGATTAATTTTATGCATCAAATCTTTCAATTATTTGTCTGTTTTTAAATATCATGTAACTACTGTACAACCATCAGTGGCAAAACTGTCATCATGTAGTGTCAGATTATAATTCCAATTGTTTGTATAAACATGAGGACAGTTAAATGAGCTCAGTGTGATTACTAGAATATGAATTTAATCCAAATGCATAATTTTTGTTGTAATAAGTTAATTTGTTAAATGTGCTTTCTTTCTAATTGCTTTGTTTTAATCTGATTTTTTTGTTGTCTTTTATCTGCTTTAAACATAATTTCATAGTGTGTATTTTCCATAATTTCTCGGAGTAAATCTGAGTTTTTCAGAAATCTTTACAAATGCTTTGTCTTATATTTCATAATGTTTGTTTTTGGTCAGTGTTTTCGACTTCTCACCAATTTCTTATTGGTGTGAGGTAGTTCTTTTATTAAGTTTTGTCATACTTTCAATAACTTGAGACTATTTTAATTAAGTGATAGGCATTTCTGAAGTTTGCGACACTTTCAGCTGTGTGGCTTTTTACTGTAATGAGAATGTATCTCTCATGATGGTTCTTGCAACATAATAGTGTGCTGCTCTCTAGGCTGCAATACTGCTGTGGCTTTTAAATATTTAGGGAATGTTGATCTATTTATAGTTTGTGGGCTCCCATCCTCATACACACTTCATTAGAAATTTTGGTTGTGACTTGGAAAGAAATTGCATGGATTTTAAATTGTGTCATTCTCCTTATAGTAATGTTACACTATTCTGTCCAGCTACTAAGTTGCATATTTCTACTTCAGTTCCTGTTGGTACTGTGCTTTTTGTGGTTGGTCTATTTTAATCAAAACAGAAAAATATTTTGTTCTCTCAGTAATGCTTGCTGAGACAAACATCATTACTATTATTATTCAGGTAAGAACAGAGACTTGAATTCACAAACTTACAATACTATACTCACATGAAGCTTAAATTCTCGCTTCTAACTCTTCTGTTTTAATAGTCTCATCACTGAAAATACGCTTGTGATGATTCTAAAGATTCTGAACAGAAATTAAGTAACCCACAGTGATATATTAAAATAGGAGTTCAAGTGACAGAAGCAATGGGAAATATTGACAATAGTACTTTGTCAAAATAAAGTGTCATTAATTGTTGTAATGTGGTATTTATATAATAAGACCGAAACAAATGTCATTATTAGTAACTGGTTATTATTGCCTTCATCATATGATGTTCCTGATCACTTTTACATGTTTTCTGCTGAAATATATGTGGAAAATTCCATAAAGGCTGTAATGAATGTCTTCACATTATCACCACTGCACTTCAAGCTAATATGGGTGGCATTTTATAACCAAAAAGTTCTTAGGAACATCATTTAGACACGATAATTGTTGCCTTGCACTCCTGTCCAAAATGGATCTTTTTGAAACCTGTATTGTTAGACATCTGTCGAAAGACAGTTAGTTTTAACTTGAGTCCAAACTGAATCATAAATCAAGAAAGTATGATTTAAAATATTGTTGTAAACAGAATTGGAGTACTTTTTGTTTGAAATTACATGAGTGAATAGGGTTTGTTGGAAGATGATACAGGTTTCATTTAAAGCTAGAAAAGTTGCTTTTCACTAAAATATAAAATTGTGAAATTAGTTTGCAGATTCATGCTACTTATTTGCATTTTGCATTACGTATTCCTGCTATTAAAATTTTTATTGTTTATGTTTAATGTGGCTACGTTTACTAAGGGTAAGTTAACTAGTGTGCCACATAGGACTGCAGGTGTAACTCACTCATGCATTTATACCCATAAATTTGTACAAGTTGGAGCTAGGCAGTTGCACATCGACATAGTTTCATATCTTTGGTTACAGTGCATGCCACATGAGATAGATCTATGCAATTCATACATTGTCTCATAAAGAACAGATTGAGATACACCAGAGATATACCTGTGGATGTGCCATTAGCTAAGTCTATTTGATTATACTCAGGTTAGTTGATTTTCAACAAATATTGCCGTAAAGCATGCTATGGGACATTTTTAAGCATTTGCATTACTACAAATAATTATGATCTCTCCAGAGTTAAGGCCTCGTCTAATAATGGGGTACACGAAAGAAGCCTCCCTGAAGATTGCAATGTTTGATGATAAATACAGAGATATGAATTGCAATCAGGTGTACCCTGGGAAATGTCAGAATAACCTGACAGCTGATCCTTTCACACCAGAAGTATTAGAGACATCAAATCAACAGTCGTTTTTGGGCCAGTGTTGACTATAATATCCATGAATATTGAAGGAATACCTTCCTGCAAGCAACAACTCTTGCAAGACGTGCCACACTAAGTACTGTGATATCTTGTGTTGAAGAAATACATAGATACCCGGCAGAGATGTCCTTCTGTTCCTGGAATGAAACTGGTTGCTGAAACACATGATGTACAGTATGGAAGCGCCATCCTCATAAGACCTGACCTTGATGTCTGTAGTATTCGTCAGTCAGATAACAATAATGAAATTATTACTGTTAAGTAACTGTAGAGTCACATCAGCATATAAACCGCTAGCAACAGATTTTTCCTTTACCCCACCTGAAAATTTTATTACAGAGAAAGATTCTATTGTGATACCTGATTTCAACAGTCACAGCCTTGCTTGGGGGTACACTCAAGAGGACCAGAATGGTGAGGCTGTCCTCATGTGGGCTGAAACTTTCCATCTCTCACTCCTTCATGACAGCAAATTACCTCATTCCTTCTACAGTGGACGCTGGCTATAATCCGTATCTGATTTTCGTCAGTGAAAGTATTTTTAATACCTGCACTAAATCCGTCTGTAAGCCCATACCGAATACACAACGTCGACCAATTATGTGTCAAGTTCTCCCACAAGTAAGACCTCAAGAACTCCCTTTCAGACGAAGGTACAACTTCAAAACAGCTGATTGGCTGAAATTTTCAAAATTTTTAGATGAGGAAATTTAACTATAGGTCCTGTGATAGATCAATATGAGAATTTTGTTAACATCGTTAATGCCTCTGCCTGATAATCAATTCTAAGGGGATGCAGAATGAACTATATCAAGGGTATATAACACATGAAACGACCACTCTTGTTTAAGAGTACTACAGGGAGTTGGAAGAAGATCCTTTCAGTGAAGCCACATCAAGCCTTGCACAGAATGTCCTCTCTTTAATATCTGATGCTAAGAGAGAAGAATGGATACAATTAATGGCAGACTGTGACATGAGTAAAAGTAGTCAAAAGGCCTGGAAGCTATTACATCACCTGAGTAATGACAACACTCAGGTCAACACGTATGTTAACATTAAACCAGACCAAATTGCTTACCAACTCCTGATTAATGGCAGGTCAACTAAACCCACAAATAGAGAGGAAACAATTATTCAGCCAAACAGATCAAGAGAATAGTATCTTATCTCCATCTTTCTCTCTTGAAGAATTGAATTCAGTCCTGAATAAATGTAAATAGGGAAAAGCAGTAGGACTGGATGACATTAGAGCTGAACAAATCAAGAATTTTGGTTCCGCTAAAATGCTTTGGTTACTGCAATTTATGGGCAACTGTATTCGAGAGTGCAAGATCGCTAAAGTATGGCGAAAAATCAACAGTAATTGCCATACCGAAACATGGAAAGGATAGGAAAGATCCCAAAAATTATAGACCAACCTCTTTACTCTTTCACCTCTACAAAATACTGGAGAGGCTCATTCTTCAGAGAATGATTAGAAAGGTGGAGCATCTTCTAATACCACATCAAGCAGCTTCAGAGAGGGGAAGAGCCACACATCTTAAATATTAAACTTAACACAACATATCGAAGATGGATATGAGAAATGGCTCATTACAGGTGCTGTATTTATCCATCTATCCACAGCTTATGATACGATCAACCATCGGCTCGTTCTGAATAAAGTTTATGACATAACTAAAGACTTCACATGCATGTGCAATATTAGAAACCTTCTCCAGAATTACAGATTTATTTATTTATTTATTTTTTGTGGGATTTCATGGTAAGAAAAGTAGGTGGAGAACTCAGAAAAATGGGCTGCCACAAGGCAGTGTGCTTGCACTGCTATTATTCAACATCTATACCAACGATCAACCTATCCCTGAAGTGACCCTCAGCTTTATTTATGCTGATGACTGCACTATCACTACTCAGGCTTACTGTTCTGAGTCTGTAGAAGATATGCTATCAAAATCTCTGGAAAAATTCACTGTTTACTATTATGGGAATTACTTGAAACCTAATCCTGCCAAGACTCAGATCTGCGCTTTCCACCTGAAGGATAAACAGGCAAATAGATCGTTAAATATACCCTGGGGAGACATCATACTCGTGCATAAACCTACTCGCAAAAATCCTAGAGTAATACTGGATTGCACGCTAACATATAAAAAGTGTTGACTAAACACCAAACAGAAAGTGGCATCCAGAAATAATAACAGTGCGAAAATTGACAGGTACATCAAGGGGTGCTAAACCATGCACTGTGCGCTAAGCGCGTTTGTCTGTGTTGTTCCACTGCTCAATATGCATGGTACAAGTCCAGTCATGCCAGGAACGTAGATGAGGCTCTAAATGAGCCTTGCCAGATTATCACGGGTTGCTTAAGACCTATTCCTGTGGACAAACTCCATTGCCTCACTGGCATAGCTCTTCCTGAAACGAGATGTTAGGTAGCTGCGAAATATGAGAAAAGTAAGGCCACAACGAAGGAAGCCCAACCACTGGCTGAAATCAAGAAAGAGCTTCTTGACAACTATTGAGGCTCTCATTGAGAATCCACATGTGGCAAGGAACTTGCGATGGGGGGAGAAATGTCGGTATGTGGGAGAATGGATCGCTCCAAAGAAAGAACTCCCTCATGGATGTTCGGAGAAGTGGTCAATATGGGGTCTCTCAGTAGATTATGATCAAACACAACGTGCAAGACCAGTCTGCAGACTTGGGGTTTCTCTGTAGACTCAGTTCTTTGCCAGTGTGGCTTTGAGCAGACTAACAGCCATTTCCCCTCTGTGTTCCTCATCACCAACCACCTGCACCATGCAAGACCTGTTGAGAGCTACACCAAATGCACTTGATGTGTCCAATTTTTGGTATTCTTTTGTATATATATTTTTGACACTTCTGTTCTTTTGACATGACAAATAAATAATCTAATAATAGTAACTTCAAGAAAAAACTATATCATTTGGTTTTAATGTCCAGTGAAAAAAAGATTATTCATATGTTAGTCGAGGAGATATGACAAGATGGCTTTTGGTACAGTGATATTAGCAACGAAATGAACCTAATATGGCATCCTTTTTGTGGTTAACTAGACGGAATGCCACAATCATAGCATTAACTCTCATCATTTTGCAGGTACGAAGATGCACAACCTACTTAATAGAAACACAACTTGATATTCCTTCTGACAAGAACAGAGACAGTAAGGATATCGTGGAAAATATTAGTACTCTGTGTACGAAAATTAGCAAACACTAAAAGGATGATGGATAGCAGCAGCTACAAGAGTTGTGCCTGAACAAAAAGAAAAACGAGTGAAATCCTAGCATGAAATAGTATCAGCATCATTTGTGGGAATATAGGAGCTGCTGCAGTGCAGAACACCAGGTGGATTGTGGGCAAAATAGAGTCGATGGTTGCGTGATTGTGTGAGGGCCAATTAAGAGTCATAAATGTAGTCAGAGAAGTCTGCAGTTATTGCAGTGCTAGTTTCTATTGGGCCCTCCAGGAAAGATGAAGTTGCCAGTCTCGATAGAAACAGGGATGGGTCAGCTGCTCTGTAGCAGAGATAAAACACAATTGAGGCTGTTGTAGATGACACAAACCATGTTTGATTTAGCACAAGTAAATAAAAAAAGACTCACAAGCATATCGGACTAAATCAACTCCCCTGTACCAGCATGTGCACCTAGCTATGATTGAGCACAGAAAGTGGAACCGTAACGACAAAGAAAAGTCAAAAATTATTAATATCTACGGATCCTTGTTGGGACTGGCAGACAGAGTTGTACATTCTTAACCTTTCACCCTTTCGAATAGGCCACGGATGTAGGAGAAAGGACATTGTTAGGAGCAAAAAAATTACAGGGCAACAGTGTTTGTTCAGATCTGAGTTTGGTTTATATTACAGCAACAAAATAAAAAAAAAATCTGTCCATAATAAAAGGTTTGCTGGCCATTAGATGACCCAGGGTAGTTGTTGTGGTATTCCAGATCTGGCAGAACTGTTGAAGTGACATACTCAGGAAAAGAAAATATTTGAAACACTTGGACTGTTGTAAAGGAGGGAGTCTTCAGAAATAGTGTAGTAGTAGTAACAACAACATAAATAAAAAGGCTGTGTTGATACTGAGGATAAATGTAGTAAGCAATAATAATTTTAACTGTGGGAATCAAAATTAATTAGAAGTACAAAGTGCCAATACAAAAAAAAAATGGCTCTGAGCGCTATGGGACTTAACATCTGTGGTCATCAGTCACGTAGAACTTAGAACTACTTAAACCTAACTAACCTAAGGACATCACGCAAATCCATGCCTGAGGCAGGATTCGAACCGGCGATTGTAACAGTCGTGCAGTTCTGGACTGAGCACCTAGAACCGCTAGACCACCGCAGCTGGCAAAGTGCCAATACATTTACTATGAATAGAATGATACTGTGCAAAACTTACAATATGTTCAAGAATGGTAGAAATTTGAAAATTTACTACACAGTCCACAACAGAATTAAAAGAAAGAAGAAAATACAGTAAAAGGGGACAAATTCAAAAACAAGTGTGTACATTGTTTTAGAAACTAGTATTCCATATTTTGAGAGGCAGTAGTATATCTCATAACAAGAAAAACTGTGTAGGAGACATAAACTCTAAAATACTTACTTTACTTTATAACACTCCCTGTCTGCAACTGCTATACCATAACCATAAAGTAGGAGGCAGTTTGCAAAACAGAATTATTTAGTTATAGCAATTATGGTACAAAGGAACAGAGCAGTGTCACCCTCTGAGAGGAATTTTGTTATGTTGACCGTGTTGTTCCTAACGGAGGTGGCTTATCGGAAATGAAAGTCAGAATTACGTAAGTATTTGAACAGTAACAAACGAAATTTTGCGTATCTGCACTGTTTAATGAATAACGAAACCGGTCGCCAGCCTAACTAGGCAAGAGAATGATTAACATGCTCGTTCAAGAAAATAGTTATTAGTAACTTTAATGGATAAACACACCCTATACTTGGCCACACGCGAGTGCAATGAACTCTGACACATTCATATGTTTGCGGTAAGATTGAAACTAACAGTTAGAGCAGCAGAAACTATTTGCAAAATTATAACAGCTACCGAAACACACTATTACTTTCAGGACTAACACAAAGTGAGTGGTCTTTATACTGTTAATATGCACACAAGAGAGACAAACACTTAGTAATCATGAACATATAATTTCCTACTATGCAGTTTTCCACTTTTACTACCGTGAGACATAAAATTAACATTTATGTAAGATACTGACTCACTTTCTGCGATTTACAACAGGCAGTAATGTGATCATTTACTAAGCAAAACTTTATAAGCTTGAGTCTTAAGAATTCTTAATTTGAAGTTGGCAACAACACATTAATAAACAGTTTTAATAGGAACATTATTTTCAGCAAACAACATTTACTTTAACACACTCTCTTGCCACATTAACTTTAACTTTCTTTTTACTAAGTTCAAGAGGCATTAATTAGCATAGCATTGTTCATAAAAGTTCTTTCAGTAGGGACACTCGGTGATTACTTTAGTTCAAACGGAAAGGAACCTGAGAGGTGTTATGATGAGGAGAAAAATCAAGGTTGGTATATAAATTCAGATATAAATTACCTTATATTTGAGCATAATAACACATCCATTAAGCTGATCCTTCACTGTACATCATTATAGTATTACGTTACAGTGGTTGCGCAACGTGGTCTCAACTGCACATTGGTAGGTGGATTCGCAGACTGAATTGCTGGACTCTGTCATTTCTTGGTGCCGACGACAGATACAAATTCCAGAATAGTTCCAGCTATTTATCCATCCATCCGAGGTATTGGGAAGTAGCAGGAAAAACCTCTCTAGGAACCAGCACCATATGCGTCTTTTACATGGCAGTGCACAGGCTCGTAGCTCATCTCCGACTGCTGGTTCGTCCCCGACTGCTCTCAGTTCCACCTTTTTTACGTACGCCAACCACAATTTGCGCGCGCTACACAGTTCCGTTCCCGAGGGGAACCACTACACCTCTTATACACAGAATTACTAAGATTCCTAAGTGAGGATCAGCAGTTTACATAACAGCAAACAAATGCATTGAATAACACAGAACATTTGCACATATTAACATGTCTACAAAAAATTATTCACACAAAATTACAATTATATACAGTAAGTTTTGTTCCCTCCAAATGGGACAAAGCACTTAAACGAGAGATATGCTACACAGCATACAATCAAATCATGACATCAAAGTTTGTATAAAGAAAGGAGTATACAATTTTATGTTATCGATTCAAACAAACACATTTACAAAAGCTCAATGATGTAACATTAAATGAGACAAAGACAAAATAGATCAGTAGAGCATTAGAGCCATGGTGTTACAACCTTAAGGGGGGATATAATGGAAAATGCAAACATTTATTTAAAAATCATTACAGCCATATTTATTGATGTACAAATATAAAATTTTGCATGTGTAAACCAAAAGAGCTGTGCTTTAACGGAAAAATATAATAAAATATGCAGGAATAATATTTTGCCAGAAATTTGAATTTTTTATTTTTTATTGTATTTTTTTATGAAAAACCTCAACTCAAATTCTATTTCAGTGTTCTGAGAAGGTTATAAGACCGCTAAACTACAGTTATTAATTTGTGGTACAAATTGTATTATTAACAGAGTTTCTGATTTTACATATCAAAATAAACTTTTTTCTACATATCTAAAAATATCTACATATCTAAAAATTTGAATTTAATAGCAAGCAGTTCTTGAAAATTTTGTAGCATTAGCGCATATACTTTCTAAGAAAATGCTTCTAATAATGTGAGAAATGTAAAACAGAGACATGAGGTTCAAAAATTTTCTATCATACTTCTACATGTAATAAGCTTACCTCAGTTTTAAAATCGTCCATACTGATACATCCTCCAGAATTTTTATCTTTTCGAATCTCCCTGCCCCTTTTTTTACAGGTCAGACACTGATCTGTTAGCTTTCTTGACCCAGCCCTCATCGATGGTGTAAAATGATTTTGTTTTAAACACACCAGGATCTACACCAGCTCTATCCATCACTTCAGTTCTGCCATTATTTCCGTTGTTGTAACATAAAACTGCATCATAGACACATATTTTGAGTACTTCAAGTCCACAGAATGTTCTTTTTGAGCATTTAATCCAAATTTAATTCTTGAGACTTTCATTTGCATATCGTGTCTTTGCTTGAAGACACTTCCTCAATAAATCAGGGTTTGCAAGAAACATGAACATGAAAACTTTACAGCCTGGCAGAGAAGCTCTAAATCAATAAGTCTGAATCCAGTGGAATCCATATCAACATCATTAACCTGTACAATTATCCAGAAGCTGAGAACTGAAGCTGAGTGCTTATGTTCTTCAGTTCGAGTTGCTTCCTCTTTTTTGTTGGTAAACCGATTTCCAAGGAACCTCCGTTTCCTAAACACTGTTTTTCCACCACCCATTATGCATAAATCTTTATTTCCACGTAAAGGTTTGCGAATTCAACCCACACCTACTAATATGTGTTAGTATGGTCAAAACGTAAATAAACCACATGCAAGAAAGTTTTCAGACAGAGGTATAGATGTCAGCCAAAGATATCGAAAGAATATAGCCTTCACACTGATAAAAATTCCGCTGAAGCAAGCAGTTTCCCAAATGTTGGAAAAGGTGGGAGTGGCTGCCAGTGCAGAGTTAATCAGTTTAACAATTTAAATGACTTTCTGAAGTTGCTATCACGGTAAAATTCACACAAAACATAGATTAAACTCTGTAGATCAAGAAAATAATGTTTTTTAAAAAAATCGTTTTTTTTTACCAAAACCCACTACATCCCACCGCAAGAGATAAGAGTACTTGTTGATTTTCGTACTGTGAAACATCTCTTCTCCTGCAAGTTCTTTTTTTCCAAAAGCTACCAAACAAATTGAACAGCCTATAGAAGGTAGTAAACAAATGAGTAGATTGCAACAAATAAGACGACTGTATTCTCTTATTGTGGGACAGTAGAGCTTCCAATGCATCTGCTAATGTATACAGCCAACATTTGTGAGCCATCACTGAAGGAGGTGTCCATTATGATGTCCATTCACAGTAACGCAAGCTTCTATCTATGTCTTAGGGAATCTTGGGTAACCACATCCTGTGGAGAAACTCTCGTGTGCGACAGATGTGTTGGCGGATGTTGATGATGTATTTCTGTAGTGTCTGAACATTATTAATGGCGCGTCCATACACCAAATGTTCCAAGTGTCCCCACAAACAAAAATTCAAGGGATGGCAGTTGGGGGATTGAGCTGGCCAAAGTACTGGGTCACCTCATAAAATCCATTGTCCAAGTGGTGTTCTCATACATTCAGCAGAAATTGGGCTGATGCTCCATCTCCATTCGTTGGTGGAATGCTATATTGTCTAGCAGTGCAGTCAAGTCAATTGTTTGGAATTAATGATACCTCATACCAAGGAACATGTTTGCTAGCGTTTGTTACTATAAAGGTTACAGTAGAAGAGCTGATGTGTTTCACAGTGAAGAAGATGAACAAGTTCTCATAGTTCTTACAGTAAGCATTTTAAAGTCCATGTTGACTGTACATTTTTGTCTTGTTTTGATTCATTCTACCACATCTAACAAAGTGGAGTACTTTTTTAACACCCAGTATACAGCAGCATAAAATTATCTCACAAAAACGAAAAACAGAGATATGCTGTGTCAAAATCAATTGTGTGAGGCACACATGCTGCGCTGTGGAGCGACCAGTATGGCTGAAAATAAACGCACATCATATGCTGAGATCAGAGTGCAGGCAGTTTTATACGATAATATTCACCACCACTTGCATGGACAATATGAGGATTTTGGCTGTGTGCTTTTTTACCATTTGTGTGCATTTTACCAACTGCGTGTATTTCATCAACTAGATTTTTATCATGAAATTTATACATACAGAGTGCCTTTTATGCTTTGACTTCATGTAATGTAGCATGGCAATTTTATAGCAAGTTACAGAAGATCAGATGATGGCAGCATAAGACTACCATATTGGAGCAAAAGAGTGTCTACACTGTGATGGTGGCATATGAAGTGTGCTCATTTTAAAACCTATTACAGTAAAACCTAATATTCCTATGAAACTAGGTTGAGAAAAAGATAGCAGAGCATTTATGTAAAAGACAACTGTAGCCCTAACTGTTAACAAGCATGAAAAACTTACAAATGCTTGTATTAGATATTATGAACATTCTATATCCCATAGTCACAACTACATGTTTTTCTCTAATTCTTGCTTGCCTTGTCCCATTTTACGATGGGGGTTGACATTTTTGATTGGGTTGTGGTAATGTTAGTGACAGTGGGTGACTGTGTGCCCTTCCTGATGCCACTATTCCCCCACTATTGAGTCTGTATATCCTGTCTGTCTGCATCTAGAGTAAATTTCAAGTGAAAAACTGAGAGCATTTTCTTTTAAATTTTTGTGTAGTGAGTATCTGAGGTACGACAACATTAACCAGCCTGTATTTACATAATTGATCCTGGGAAATCGCCTAAAAATCATACCCTGGTTCATCAGCCCTCCATGAGGCTAATTCAAACTAATGTTGGCTCGCCTCCCCAAATCCTGTATGTGGTACATAAACGTGTGTGGCTATCTGGACAGGTTGCAGCATCAGAGTTATATAAATAACAGATAATTTAACCCAATAAAGATGTGAAGCAAATGGCAGCAACAAGAGCAGCAGACATAGAAGAAATTGTAATTACTCATTACCACACATTATAAAAGAAGTACTGTGTTGTTTTTCTGTTTGCAAATATAACCTTAAATAATTATAATGGCGGTAGCTTGTTTACTTGTTTTTCAAGAGCAAAGATTTACACGATTTTAATTGTGAACTTCTGTGAAAGAAAAATTAATCACGTGAGAATAGATGGTCAGGAGACCTGCAGTACGTTACTGTAGGCGGTGTTGCAATGACATGGTGCGTTGATACCAGATTGTTGTCTTAACATTTCGTGATGAAAAAGCATAGCTGAAAATTCCATTTAATCCATAACAAACTACAACACTCGTGACGCTCCTGGAAGGAGGGCAACATCCTCAAGTCACAGGACAGACTCAGACAGTGACAGCACGCTTGCCTCAGCAATTGCCTGTTATATTGGGCAGTATGTAGAGTCAGGTGAAGCGATGTGGTCAGCACAGCAGCACAGATGCCGATTTAGACAGCGAGTGGCAGCCAGCAACAAAGGTCAGACAGACTTGACACAGTTACACAGCTTGGACTGAGGTACGCCAGAATGTGCAGAATGAGACTGTAGACTCAGTGTGGATGGCGGTGATTCACAGCGATGATGAGTACCAACACAGACAATGGAAAACAACTACTGTGTTTGCCCACATGAGAAGATAATCGACAACAGTGTTTACGTGCTCAGTCGAGTGCACCTTGGCTCTGGAGCACAGAACACCAGGTTAGGTGACAAGTAGTGGTCAGTGGTTTGCTAGTGGGTGCTAAGTCAGCAGCATTCAGATGCAGTAGAGGTAGCAGGCCCACACTTGGCGGAAGCAGAGTCTGACAGTGGCAGCTTTCTACACATTTAGTGGACTGACGTGGACCTCCCCTCTTAACTATGGTCTGGTGAGGACTCATAATACCTGTCGAACTTTGGCGGTATGTGTATAAGCTGATGTGCTGTGGTTTGGAAATGGTAGCGTTCCTGATCTGTATTTAATAACAGGGTCCAGACTGACCACAGAGCAATCATGACATCACTGCTCCATCTTACCTGTCATATCATCAACTTCACACCATTGACAGTGCTTTAATGGTGTAGTAACTTCTTTCAGAAGGCCAGGGCAATGTCATCACCCCCATGATTACGGCTTCTTTTCCAAGAAAACTCATTCAATGTGGTTGCTGAGACTCCCTGCATCACCCCTGCTGTGACATGGCCTATTAAGCTGGTCACAGGCTCTCTGCGTGCCTCCAGGCAAGGCCTTGGTGCAAGTGCATTGTGCAATCAGGTAGCCATAAGGCTAATAATTAAAACAGAAGAAAATATCGGATTTCTCACAGGACAAAAATAACTTACTTTGATACCTGATTCCACTTACAGACCTCTCTGCCATATGACAACCACTAACTTTACAACGATTTGCAACTGCATGTGACATAAATGAGACAACATTCTGAGATACTTTTTGCGTGAAGTCACACTGAACAAGAGGCTCAAAAGACGATGCGCACTAGCCAGCTGTGGTGGTCATGCGGTTCTATGTGCTGCAGTCCGGAACCGCAGGACTGATACAGTCGCAGGTTCGAATCCTGCCTTGGGCATGGATGTGTGTGATGTCCTTAGGTTAGTTAGGTTTAAGTAGTTCTAAGTTCTAGGGGACTGATGACCTAAGATGTTAAGTCCCATAGTGCTCAGAGCCATTTGAACCATTTTGAACGATGCGCACTACGAGGTGCATTCAAGTTCTAAGGCCTCCGATTTTTTTTCTCCGGACTGGAAAGAGATTGAAACATGCGCATTGTTTTAAAATGAGGCCGCGTTCATTGTCAATACGTCCCAGAGATGGCAGCACCATATGGCAGATGGAATTTTACCGCCAGCGGCGAGAATGAGAACTGTTTTAAATACTTAAAATGGCGACGTTTTCCTTACTTGAACAGCGTGCAATCATTCGTTTTCTGAATTTGCGTGGTGTGAAACCAATTGAAATTCATCGACAGTTGAAGGAGACATGTGGTGATGGAGTTATGGATGTGTCGAAAGTGCGTTCGAGGGTGCGACAGTTTAATGAAAGCAGAACATCGTGTGACAACAAACCGAAACAACCTCGGGCTTGTACAAGCCGGTCTGACGACATGATCAAGAAAGTGGAGAGAATTGTTTTGGGGCATCGCCGAATGACTGTTGAACAGATCGCCTCCAGAGTTGGCATTTCCGTGGGTTCTGTGCACGCAATCCTGCATGACGACCTGAAAATGCGAAAAGTGTCATCCAGGTGGGTACCACGAATGCTGACGGACGACCACATGGTTGCCCGTGTGGCATGTTGCCAAGCAATGTTCACGCACAACGACAGCATGAACGGGACTTTCTTTTCGTCGGTTGTGACAGTGGATGAGACGTGGATGCCATTTTTCAATCCAGAAACGAAGCACCAGTCAGCTCAATGGAAGCACACAGATTCACCGCCACCAAAAAAATTTCGGGTAACCGCCAGTGCTGAAAAAATGATGGTGTCCATGTTCTGGGACAGCGAGGGCGTAATCCTTACCCATTGCGTTCCAAAAGGCATTACGGTAACAGGTGCATCCTACGAAAATGTTTTGAAGAACAAATTCCTTCCTGCACTGCAACAAAAACGTCCGGGAAGGGCTGCGCGTGTGCTGTTTCACCAAGACAGCGCACCCGCACATCGAGCTAACGTTACGCAGCAGTTTCTTCGTGATAACAACTTTGAAGTGATTCCTCATGCTCCCTACTCACCTGACCTGGCTCCTAGTGACTTTTGGCTTTTTCCAACAATGAAAGACACTCTCCGTGGCCGCACATTCACCAGCCGTGCTGCTATTACCTCAGCGATTTTCCAGTGGTCAAAACAGCCTCCTAAAGAAACCTTCGCCGCTACCATGGAATCATGGCGTCAGCGTTGTGAAAAATGTGTACGTCTGCAGGGCGATTACATCGAGAAGTAACGCCAGTTTCATTGATTTCGGGTGAGTAGTTAATTAGAAAAAAAATCGGAGGCCTTAGAACTTGAATGCACCTCGTATCTTCAATATTCGTTACCTGTATTGAAATCACAGTAGAAACGTACCAAAACGACAAATGTTTCGATGTGGGGAAGTGCTAAGGAGTGTTACAGAATAGATCGAATGGAATTTCAGGTAAAATAATGCCCCCAAGCTCAAGTGGGCACTGCAAGGATCGACGTGAATTTCTCTGACCACAGACGTTGGGAGGGCAACATTGGTGTGGTATTTACAAAGAAACACTCAGTGGTAGCTGTTGTGTAAGAGCATGAGAGCATGTGAACACCCTAACTTTTGACACCTTTCGGAGTTTTTGGTGATTTTTCTTTGAATGCTGGAAAAAGTAATGTAGAAGTGATAATCTGAAACATACGGCGCTAAATCTACCACGCTGCACTACATTGCTACTCCTATAGAGTGTGTGAAACTTGGTTTCACAGTCGAGAGCACACCTTCAGTTGAGCGCGATTTAAGGGGCTTTTGCTCATGCACAACTGGCGTGACGCAATAGACTTATGGGCCAGATACGTACGAATCTAATAAACAACGTGCACGGTTCATGGTGTGCACAGCTAGCCCTTTCTATTCAACTAAAAGTTCATGTCAGTGGCCCCAAGTGGTAGCAGACTGCAGCAGACTCTTTTCGCCATTCGCTTCTCATAAATCCCATTACACCGTTGCACACTCCTCAGATACGCCAATTCACTCACTATATAGTAAAATTGGATCGGATATCAATAGCTGTTATTCTTACACTGACAGAAAAATATATTTTGTAGTATTATGAGTAAGATATAATATATTAAGTAATGGATTTTATCATACAGTATTCCGTTTGAAGCACTGAGAACCATGAAGTATATCATTGTCAATTGTGACACTGTAGCGTGATTTCATGCTTAAGATAGCTGTTGATTTTATGGTGGGTCAGGTTTATCTGTGCGGTAGGCCCACATTGTAAATATGAACAATCACGAAAAGCTCTCTCACTGGTTTCTTTGATATTTAATTAAATGTGGGATCAATGATAGCGTGCTTTTGGTCTGTATGGTACTCAGCGCCTCATTTCTTTTCTTGTCAATTGATCGTGTTGATAGACAATACTACATGAATATAATCATTTCCATAAACGGTAGTTTGTGTTAGGAGTTGGGTGTTTAGTGTGCTAGAATCTGCTTTCGTGTGTAGTGTTAACATGAACTCTGTCGAATATGTTTTAAGTTCTAACAGAAAAGAAAATTAGTAGAAAAAGTTGGCTGCAAAGTAATTAGGGCTTCCCAGATCACCTCCATTGCCTGAGAAAGTGATGAAATCAAATAAGTGTGACTACAAGCGAACAAAGGAGTGTGTAATAAACGTAAGTTGTGTGGGTGTAATGTAACAATGTCTGATTTTCAGTCTACCAATTTATTCACTAGCTAATGCATGTGACAGGAATCTTGTACATTTGTCCGAAAAAATTAAAAAGCAATCAGACTGCCATTTGCACAAAAATGCGAAACGGAGAGTAACCCAAACTTGCACATTATTTCGTTGTCGCCCTAAACTGTATTTAATTAAGTACAAAATAACAAAATCAACCAAAAACAATTCTTTTTTCAGGCAAGTTTTGCATATTATTGTTATTACTTTACTTTCTCAGACGTTAAGTTATTACTATTATTGTTATTATTATTGCTGTATTTTCACAGACGTTAAGTCTGGTTGAGAATGAAATGTGACGCGGACCTTGATCAAGCGTCACTTCCTATTAACTGTACGGTGTGTGTTATATTGCATTTAGGAACTTTCGGGTAATTGAACATGTATCAATAATTACGGATTTCTGTAGTTGTATATATGTGTTTGGATGTAGCTGTATTGCATTGATGTACTGGTGGATATTGTGTGGTATGACTCCTGTAGTTGATAGTATAATTGGTATGATGT
Organism: Schistocerca nitens; assembly: GCF_023898315.1. Taxonomy (NCBI): domain Eukaryota; kingdom Metazoa; phylum Arthropoda; class Insecta; order Orthoptera; family Acrididae; genus Schistocerca; species Schistocerca nitens. The sequence continues at coordinate 64,438,384 of NC_064624.1, forward strand.
CAACTTTATCCTGATGCCACATGTCTTTGACTTCCTCAGCCAGTTGGATGTATTTTTCAATTTTTTCTCCTGTTTTCTTTTGTATATTTGTTGTATTGGGTATGGATATTTCGATTTGTTGTGTCAATTTCTTCTTTTTATTGGTGAGTATGATGTCAGGTTTGTTATGTGGCGTTGTTTTATCTGTTATAATGGTTCTGTTCCAGTATAATTTGTATTCATCATTCTCCAGTACATTTTGTGGTGCATACTTGTATGTAGGGACTTGTTGTTTTAAGAGTTTATATTGTAAGGCTAGCTGTTGATGTATTATTTTTGCGACATTGTCATGTCTTCTGGGGTATTCTGTATTTGCTAGTATTGTACATCCGCTTGTGATGTGATCTACTGTTTCTATTTGTTGTTTACAAAGTCTGCATTTATCTGTTGTGGTATTGGGATCTTTAATAATATGCTTGCTGTAATACCTGGTGTTTATTGTTTGATCCTGTATTGCAATCATGAATCCTTCTGTCTCACTGTATATATTGCCTTTTCTTAGCCATGTGTTGGATGCGTCTTGATCGATGTGTGGCTGTGTTAGATGATACGGGTGCTTGCCATGAAGTGTTTTCTTTTTCCAATTTACTTTCTTCGTATCTGTTGATGTTATGTGGTCTAAAGGGTTGTAGAGGTGGTTATGAAATTGTAGTGGTGTAGCCGATGTATTTATATGAGTGATTGCTTTGTGTATTTTGCTAGTTTCTGCTCGTTCTAGAAAGAATTTTCTTAAATTGTCTACCTGTCCATAATGTAGGTTTTTTATATCGATAAATCCCCTTCCTCCTTCCTTTCTGCTTAATGTGAATCTTTCTGTTGCTGAATGTATGTGATGTATTCTATATTTGTGGCATTGTGATCGTGTAAGTGTATTGAGTGCTTCTAGGTCTGTGTTACTCCATTTCACTACTCCAAATGAGTAGGTCAATATTGGTATGGCATAAGTATTTATAGCTTTGGTCTTGTTTCTTGCTGTCAATTCTGTTTTCAGTATTTTTGTTAGTCTTTGTCTATATTTTTCTTTTAGTTCTTCTTTAATATTTGTATTATCTATTCCTATTTTTTGTCTGTATCCTAGATATTTATAGGCATCCGTTTTTTCCATCACTTCTATGCAGTCGCTGTGGTTATCCAATATGTAATCTTCTTGTTTAGTGTGTTTTCCCTTGACTATGCTATTTTTCTTACATTTGTCTGTTCCAAAAGCCATACTTATATCATTGCTGAATGCTTCTGTTATCTTTAGTAATTGGTTGAGTTGTTGAGTTGTTGCTGCCAGTAGTTTTAGATCATCCATGTATAGCAAATGTGTGATTTTGTATGGGTATGTTCCAGTAATATTGTATCCATAATTTGTATTATTTAGCATGTTGGATAGTGGGTTCAGAGCAAGGCAGAACCAGAAAGGACTTAATGAGTCTCCTTGGTATATTCCACGCTTAATCTGTATTGGCTGTGATGTGATATTATTTGAATTTGTTTGGATATTAAGTGTGGTTTTCCAATTTTTCATTACTATGTTTAGGAACTGTATCAATTTAGGATCTACTTTGTATATTTCCAATATTTGTAGTAACCATGAGTGGGGTACACTATCAAAAGCTTTTTGGTAATCAATGTATGCGTAGTGTAGCGACCTTTGTTTAGTTTTAGCTTGATATGTCACCTCTGCATCTATTATCAGTTGCTCTTTACATCCTCGTGCTCCTTTGCAACAGCCTTTTTGTTCTTCATTTATAATTTTGTTCTGTGTTGTATGTGTTATTAATTTCTGTTTAATGATTGAAGTTAATATTTTGTATATTGTTGGTAGGCATGTTATGGGGCGATATTTAGCTGGGTTCGCTGTGTCTGCTTGATCTTTAGGTTTCAGATAAGTTATTCCATGTGTAAGTGTATCGGGGAATGTGTATGGGTCTGCAATGTAACTGTTAAATAATTTAGTTAGATGTGAATGTGTTGAGGTGAACTTCTTTAACCAGAAATTTGCTATTTTATCATTTCCAGGGGCTTTCCAATTGTGAGTAGAATTAATTGCTTGGGTGACTTCATGTTGCAAAATTATCATTTCAGGCATTTGTGGTATCATCTTGTATGTGTCTGTTTCTGCTTGTATCCACCGTGCATGCCTGTTATGTTCTACCGGGTTTGACCATATGTTGCTCCAGAAGTGTTCCATGTCTGTTATGTTTGGTGGATTGTTTATTTTAATGTGTGTGTTATCTATTGTCTGGTAAAATTTCTTTTGGTTTGTGTTGAATGTTTGGTTTTGTTTCCTTCTATTTTCACTTTTTTTGTATCTTCTGAGTCGTTTGGCTAATGCTTGTAATTTCTGCTTCTTTTCGTCTAATTGCTCTGTCGCTTCTTGTTGTGAGATTTTACCTAACCTTTTACGTTTTTTTTCCGAGATTTCATTTCTTATAAATTGTGTTAGCTGTCCGATGTCTTTTCTCAGTTTTTCTATTCTGATCTGTAGCCTGTGTTGCCATGCTGGTTTTGTGGGTTTCTTCTGTGTGTTGGTTGGTTCTGATCTCTGTCTAGTGTGTATATTTAGTGTAGTGAGTGCTCCTATATAAACCGGTAGTTGTAACTCTTCCATAGTTGTGTTTTCATTTATTTTGTTGTGTATGATTGTGTTGATAGTTTTTATTGTTGTTTCGACTTGTGGGTTATTTGGTGGTCTATGCAAGAATGGTCTTATGTCTGTATTTGTGTCTTTGTATTCTATATATGTTAGCTGAAATTTTTCTTCTATATCTAGCATCTGTGTCACTTCGTGTTCTATTTGTGCTTGTTCTGGTGGCTGTCTTATGATTTCGTTTTCCTCTGATTGTTTAATTGGTGCGTGTTGTTCTTATTATTATTATTATTATTATTATTATTATTACTGTTTTTATTATTGGCAGAGGCTGTAGTTGTGTAACTATGTTGATTATACAGAAGATACTATTAATTTCATACTCTCACTATATATCTGAGTCGATAAATTTGTGAACACACAGAATGTATGATCATGAGCCACTACTGGCAACATTGGTGGGAAACAGTCGTTCATTCAAAAAACCTGACTGAACTATAAAGCTGAAAATATGTGATTATTTTCACTTGTTGTGTGAGATACTTTGACACAAGAATGGGAAAAAATCTCTCAGAATAGAACATAATGAGCTTAATTTCAGAGGAATGGAGTACTGCATTCACAAAAGATTCTCAGAGTGTCTGGTGCAGTTGGTGCTGAGACATTAGTACGTATTTCTGAAATAGAATAACTGTTCAGGTATACTGAGTCCACCTTGCATACCACATAAATAAAAGTAACAACAAACGAAAAATGTGATACCCTGCAGGAAAACATCGATATTCCTCTGACAAGCAAACTTGTTACAGAGAACTGCTACACGCCTAAGATGGATGGTAGAGCATTGGTGTAGACGTACATGTAGACGAAGAATTATCATCCTTCCAGACTGCTCCCAGATAAATGGCAGATTTCAAAAAGTAGTAGACTGCAAGGCAAAGTTGACACGTCCTTTTCACTCCCAAAGAGTACCTGATGAAAGAAATACAACAAATCTGGAGACTATTACGGATAGCCAGAAAGAAGACAAACTACATTACCGACACTACAGAGAATTCAAAAATAGTTGACAGATACTACAGACATTTGCATAAACATATTAGGCTTCGAGTGTTATAAAACACTTTGAGCTTAGACGAAATTAAATTTTTTACCAACAAACACAGAGAAAAGCAGTAGAGGAGGAACAAACAAACTAAAACAGAAAAAATTTATGTTTTTCACTGAAACATAATTAACTCTTTATTCAAGTGAAGAGGCAAATGCTTTCGACAGATCTCAAATTGATTCCATATTTCTAGATATCCTGAAAATTTTTGATACCATTTCTCAGAAGACACTTGTAATCATACTGCATGCCTATGGAATGTTGCCTCAGCAATGCGAATGGATTCATGATTTTCTGTCAGAAAGATGATAGTATGTAGTAATAAAGGGAAAATCATCGAGTCAAACAAAAGTGATTTTCCCCTAGGAAGTACTATAGGCCCTGTACCGTTCTTAATCTACATAAATTATTTAGAGGATAATCTGGGCGGCCCTCTTAATCGTTGCACATGATGCTTTTATTTATAGTGGAGTAAAGTCATCAGAAGATCAAAACCAAATGGAAAATGATTGAGACCAAATATCTGCATGATGCGAAAAGTGTGAGGTCCTCCTCATGAGTACGAAAATAAATCCATTAAATGTTGGTTACATGATAAATTACTCAAATCTAGAAGCTGTCAATTCAACTAAATACCTAAGAATTAGAATTACGAACAACTTAAATTGGAATGATGATGTAGATAATGTTGAAGGAAAGGCAAACTAAAGACCGCATTTTATTGCCAGAAGACTTTGAAGATGAACGGATCTGCTAAACAGACTGCCTACACTACATTTCTCCGACCTCTTTTAGAGAGTTGATGTGCACTACGGGATCCTTATCCGGCAGGAATGACGGAGGACGGCGAGGAACACCAAAGAATGGCAGCTCGTTTTGTAGTACGCGAAATGGTGGAGAGACAGTCATGTATATGATAAGCGAGTTGGTATGACAGTCATTAAAATAAAGGCGCTTTTCTTTGTAGCGAGATCATTTCACGAAATTTCAAGCACTGATATTCTCCCATGAATGTGAAAATATTTTACTGTCGCCAACGTACAGAGGTGGAAATGGTAATCGGAATAATAAGAGAAATCAGAGAACATATAGAAATATTTTATTACGCACTGTTAGAGGGCACAATGCTATAGAAATAGTCTGAAGGTGGTTCGAATAACCGTCGGCCTGGCAATTAAGTTTGACTTGCAGAGTAATCATGCAGACGTTGATGTATTTCTTCCATGTCCATTGTAATAACCAGAAAAATATACAAAATAATCTTTTTCCCAACAAGGGCATGGATTACTCCCATTAAATTCTTTTTTAATTGCAACCTAAGAAATAAGTGTTTTGGAAGCGATGCCCGATGTCTTTTAGTTGTTGTTTACCGCTGTTTCACAGGAACGTTTTGTAATAACTGAAAACATCATTCATCATCTACATATACATCTATATCAATATCAGAAAACCACTGTGAAGTGCATGGCAAAGGGTGCCACCTATTCTACCAGTTATCAGTGTTTCTTCACATTCCATTCACATATGGAGCGTGTGAAGAATGATTGTTTGAACACCTGTGTGAATGCTGTAACTGTTCTAATCCTGTTCTCATGATCCCTATGTGAGCAATACTTGGGGAACTCATCCGAAATTTCAATGTAGAATCGGACAGGAATTGCATTGGGGCCTAGAGCTTTGTGCAATTTTAACGAATTTTAACGAAATCAGTTCCTTCTCTACACCACTGACACTAAAAATTATTTCACTCATCTTTCACTTGCACAAGGGTTAAATTGGGGCAGTTCTCCTAGCTTTTCTTTGAAAAGGAACATTTGGAAACGGAGTTAAGCATTTCAGCTTTTGCTTTGCTGCCCTCAGTTTGAGTTCCTGTCTCATTCGCTACGGACTGGACACTAACTTTGGTGCCACAAACAGCCTTTACTTACAACCAGAATCTTGTTGGGTTTTGTACAAGATCATTTGACAATATTCTGCAAAGGTAATCACTGAGGACATTGTCCTCTTGATAAGGAAATGTGTTTCATTCTACATCTCTTTATCTATAGTGCTGTTCCTTGTTATACACCTGGTATGCACTGGTTTCCGTTTCTTTAGAAGTTTCGTTACAGTGACTGTATACCATTGATGATCCCTCCCATTACGAACTGTTGTACTGCGTACATAGCTGTCCATATGGTGAACCATTCCGTTAACTTGAGGTATAGTTCCCCTACATGCTCCCGCCCTGTGCTGGAAGTTTCAAGTTCTCCATGGAGATATGACACTACCGATTTTTTATCTAGTTTACTGAACACACATATCTTTTTGCTTGTTTTAATTGTCCTTTGTACTTTGGTAATCATTCTTGCCACAATCTCATCATGATCACTGATAACAGTTTGGATGTAGACATCCTCAAAGAGGTCAGGTCTATTTGTTCCCATTAGATACAATATATTTCCATCATGAGTGGGGTTCTGAACTATCTGTTCTAGGTAGTTTCCAGAGAAGATGTGTAGTACTGTTTCACAGGATGACTTATCATGCCCACCACTAACAAAACTATAATTTCCCAATTGATTCTTGAATGACTGAAGTCTCCATCAATGATTACATTATGACTGGGTAACATACATAGAAGTGAACTGAGGTTTTCTCTGAAGTTTCCGGTTACATCAGCAGATGAGTTTGGTAGGCAGTGGAGGGTCCAATTACCTTTTCATGTCAACCACTGATACTGAATCTTGCCCAGTCAGTCTCTCATCCAGCTTCAATTTCTGATACAGAGTCTTGCCCAATCAGTCTCTCATCCAGCTTCAGTTTCTATCTCAGTGGATTTCAGTTTTTTAGTACTGTGACAAAAACATCGCTTACATTTCCCGTTAGCCTGTCCTTACGATGTACACTTAAATTTTCCCCAAAAATCTCATTGCTATCAATTTCAGGTTTCAAATGGCTTTCTGTATTATGGAGGCTTCATTGCTTTTCAGTAGTGCTTCGAATTCTGGCACTTTGTTGCGAATGCTTGAGCAGTTAACCACTAGGATTTTAATACTCTCACCTGTGAGAGGCATCTGTTTCGATCTTACACAGATACTACTTCTGGATTTACTGCAACTCTTGTTCCCAGGATTGCATAGTAGGTCGCCTAGTCTAAAGAACTTTTGTTTGCTCCCACATACAGTCAGCTACCTGGATAGCAGCTTCTGATGTGTAGTGCACACCTGACCCATCTAGAGGCACCCTACAGTTCTCCACACAATGGCATAACTCCAGGAAGTAGCAATCTAGCTTGTCACAGAACTTTTGAAGTCTCTGGTTCAGTGCTTCCACTCAGTGCAGAACCAATGATCCACAATCAGTTCTGGAGATAATGCTGCAAATTGTGAGCTCTGCTGAAACTCTGTGCACAAGATCGGTCTTCTCAGCTGTCTCTATCAGTTTCTGAAATGATCCCAGTATGACCTCAGAGCCCATACAGCAGGCTTCATTTATTCCAACATGTGCAACAATCTGCAGTTGTTTTCACCTCATTCCCTCAATGGCTGTTGGAATAGACTCTTCAAGATGTTGAATGAGGCCTCCAGATATACACACTGGGTGCACCTCATGCCCGTTCCTGTCCCTTGCTGCCATTTCCCTAAGGGGTACCACCATTCCTCGTACAATTCAACTTCCAACAGTTCAAACACCTCTACCTTTTTGCGTTTACCTCCTACTGACACTGGATAAAAAAGGTTTCCCGAAAACAGGTGAAGTGAGTCCCAATGGCTTAGTTTCAGTTTCAATTTCAGTGAAAGACAGCACCTCAAAATTGATATTTAGGGTATCAGTACAACTGCCTGAGTGCTCCATGGTCGCTGTTGACACTGTGGAGGATGCTTGGATCTACCACTGAAACGCCACTCACAGTCAAGTGCACGAGTAATGAGAGATTCTGTACTCTCTGCAGAGGAGACAGGGTCCATAGAAGAGGACAGTTCTTGAGTCGCCATTGATACTGGCACCACAGGTATATGACTCTCGGGAACTCTTCATCACACTTATATGCAGCGTTTGACAGTCCTTTGATAGTTGTCAAGGCGATTTCCAGCTGCCTACAAAAGTCAACCAGCTCATCCCATGACTGAGAATAGCATTCACTGCGGGGCTGAATTTTGGCTGGCGCAGTGTATTGCAGGACAGTGAACAAATAATTTCAAATTAACCCTGCTGATTATCTTTTATGTCCATTGAGCTAAAAAGTTACTAATTCCCGTAAGAACTGAAGCAAACATAGAGAACGATATTTCTATTAAGACAAGAGAGTAAAATTTTTAGGGTCAGTTATAGCTACTAGGAAACTTTAAAATGGAGTTAATTTATGAGAAATGTAGGTAATATGTACGTTCTTTAATGGAAAACTATATGTCTGCTACAGTACCTAAATCACAAACTTTGATTGACAACAAGTTAGATTATGCACAGGACAAGCAGCTTCTGAAAATTCTCAAAAATGCACGTTTATTTACGTCGATTCACCGTGAAGTTTGGGGTGATCTACTCTTTGGCAGTAACTATGAATGACAAACACTGATGTTCTACGAAATAAGTTATCCAAAAACACTTGCGAAAATATAGTTTTGTAAGCGACTGAAATTTCTCACAAGTAACGTATTTCTCAATTAATTATACAGTGCAATTAGAAAAGGATTGTTTCCAAAAGGATAGGCCTATTGTTCTAAAAAACTTTATGAGAGCAAAATTGAGTTAAAGCCTACAATTAACAATAACAGTATGCTTTGATTGTGACACTCGCGATTATTCGAATTTCACAATAGACCACAATACAAACGGATATTGATACAATCAATAAAACATTATGCGGAACTGACGTGATCAGTAAAGTATGCGAATCTAGAATTTCAACTCGGCTCTTCAGTCTCACACAAAGGAAAATTCCGAATCGACTTTTATATATAAATAAACGTGCTAACTGCACGAGTTTTTAAGTTAGCTGTTTCTGTGCCAACTTCTTCCCTGGCGTGCTGAAGAAGAACACTGCAGCATGTGTTAATCAGTCGAAATATACAAAAATGTGCAGCACCAACAAAGCACATCTGCTTCTTCCAGCTAGCTAGATATCTGGAAGTACAATATGAGTTAGATTTACAAGACCAGCACAGAAGAGAAAACCTCTAGTGTGTGTGTGTGTGTGTGTGTGTGTGTGTGTGTGTGTGTACCTGAGCGTGTGCATGTGTGTGTGTGAGTGAGTGTGTGTAATTGCACATAAATACGAACAAAAATTTATGAAGCAATTTTCATTAAATAATTTGAAGTAAGGCTTCACTGGCTTGTGTAAGATACCCATGCAAGGTATGCTTTAATCTCATGATCATTAAATTCATTATACTCAACGTCTGTAACATAATTCGTCAAGATTTTAGAAACTTTTATTATTGTCATCAGTGTCATCATCGTCATAAAACTCCTATGACAACATAAATTTGTAAGAAAGCTTGAAAATATCGTCAAAATATGTATCAACGTAAAACTTTCAGTGCACATCCCATTCCTCCCATTCCACAATACTCGCTGTAAGAGTGACAAGAAACAGTGCGTAAATTATATATTTTCAACTCAGGCACGCTGCTGCTTATCAGGTGCGCAGTACTACTTTAGAATTTACCCACTTACTGTCAAATGCATTTAGCCCGAATGTAATTGAGCCGTGGCGGGTCCGCCTTATGCCTTACATTAAACCTTGGTTGCTATTCTGTGATTAGTCTCCTGCAGTTATCATGATCTTGCTGTTATCCTCTCTCTCCGCAAGTGGCAGCAGCAGCGTGTATCGATATTCGCACCCTTGTAGTATCTTTGGCCTTGTGCCTATACTTTCCGGCTGTGCAATGCTGGCAGTTGGTTGGTTGCCGTGGGGCAGCGAGGAAGTCTCTGTGGTGCGTGTCGCGCCGGGCCTGCTGGCGGAGTCCACATGCAGTCAGAGTGTGAGGGGCTGTTCCCATTGATACAGTCTGTGGTTCACCAATCGCGGGCACAAAAGTTGAGTCTTTACTTAATCTACCAGCCAGTCCCAACTGTTCACATTGTGTCTCACGTAAGCGAGCATTAGTGTTTGAGTTACAGGCAGACCTTTGGAAACTTCTGAGCGCCGTTTGATGTGCTGTCTTTTCTTATTTGTCCTTGTTGTTTGTTTATGTATGGCTTCTAGCCGATTTTAAATTAAAGTTGTTTTGCCCTTAAGGAGTGAGATTGTCTGGGCCTTCAGCCTAATTTAGATAAATGTTTTAAGATAAGACCTTCTGCCTTTTAAATTCAAATTCCTGTTTTTGAGTCTTACGTTATTGGCCTTCAGCCGATTTTAAATTAAAGTTGTTTGGCCCTTAAGGCATGAGATTCTTTGGGCCTTCAACCTAATTTAGAGAAATGTATTAAGATGAGGCCTTCTGCCTTTTAAAATTCGAATTCTTGTCTTTGAGTCTTAAGTGGTTAGCCTTCAGCCAGTTTTAAATTAACGTTGTTTTGCCCTTGACGAGTGAGATTGAATGGCGCATTTAGCCGGGAATTAAGTTCTAAAATTAATATTTGGCTTGCTCTGTTTTTTATGTTTCCTTTACTCTTGTAATGTTTGTAAAATGAGTAAAGTAGTATGTTCGAGTGCAACTGACAGCCACTCATTTTGGTCGCTTTCCACAAGTTAAACTATCTGTCCTGTCCTGTGGGTGTCTCAGGGGAACTCAGTAATATCGAATGAGGTTGAAAAACGTAGAATGATAAATTGCAAATAATTAAGTGTGATGTCAGGAAGAGTAACAATTGAAGAAGCGTCCCACATAACTCAAACACTACATGGTCATTAGACACACTGCGATAAATGTCGACTTACACCTGAGAGAATAGAACAGCAAATGCATTTCACATTGTATTTCAAGATGGCATTCACACAGAGTGTGAATGGCATGGAACACTATAGCAATGTCAAGGTTTTTTGGGAAGAAAGTATTGGCACTGATGCAGGGTGGAGGGGGGAGGAGACGACGATGACGATGAATATGCTGTTGTCATCTAATACCACAAGTCAATCTACATTCACAATGCTTCACTCATGATACAGTACTGGATTTCGTACATCTGCGTCTTCCTAGTTCTTATTTTATTATTATACTTTGCTTTCTTGGCACATTGCAGACTTTCTATGGCAAGTTGGTTTTTTTATTGAATGTTCTTCCATAAGACTGGCTAGATATCTGAATGCACAATATGTGGTAGGTTTTTCAGTAACAGCACAGATGAAAAAAATCAACACAGTGTGTGTGTGTGTGTGTGTGTGTTGAAAAGACTCTGCATAGTATTCCAGTTTTGTTAGACATGTTTCTACATTTATAATTTCTTTATCAAATGTTAGTGTCGATGTTCAGAAATGTTTAGGCCACACTTTTCCTAGTGATTCAGTTCCCAGTAATTTAACGTGCATTCGTTGTAAAGAACATCCTTATGAATTTAGCTTTGGCTATTAATAAGCTTATGTCGGTTCATAGCTAATATCGGTACCAATAACGTGTGTCTCTTTGGAGCAGAGGAGATTCTCTCTGGTTTCGGGCAGCTAGTGGAAATGGTAAAGACTGCCAGTCTTGCTTGCTGGATTGAGGTGGAGCTCACCATTTGCAGCATCGTTGACAGAACCAACTGTGGTCTGTTGGTGCAGAGCCGAGTGCAGGGCCCGAATCAGAGGCTCAGGCGGTTCTGTGACCGTGTAGACTGCAGATTCCTTGACTTGCACCATCGGGTGTTGGGTTTCCAGTTTCCGCTTAATGGGTCAAAAGTCCACTACATACAGGAAGCGGCTACACGGGTAGCGGGGCCTGTGTGGAAGCGTCTGGGCGGTTTTTTAGGTTAAAAGGTCTCAGGGAACCATAGAAAGGGCGTCTGTCGAAAGGGGACGGGTAAAACTCAGTAAGTTGGTTGTAGAAACGATTGGTATTGTAGTTATAAATGGTCGTAGCTGTGACAGTAAAGAACCAGAGCTCCAAGCCCTAATAGAAAGCACTGAAGCTGAAATAGTTATAGATAGAGAAAGCTAGCTAAAGCCAGAAATAAATTCAGCAGCAATTTTTCAAACGATCTAAAAGTGTTCAGAAAAGATAGATTAAATACAGTTGTTGGGGAATATTTATTGCTGCCAGAAGTAGTTTACCTTGTAGTGAAATTGAAGTAGATAGTTCCTGCGAAATAGTATGGGTAAAGGTTATACTTGACAATCGGACAAAACTATTAATTGGATCATTTTACCGAGACCCCAACTCGGAAGATATAGCTGCTGAACAGTTCAAAGGAAACTAAGTCTCATTTCAAATAGGTACTCTACTCATACAGTTATAGTCGGTGGTAACTTCAATCTACCCTCGATATGCTGGAAAAATTATACGTTTAAAGCTGGTGGTAGGCATAAAGCGTCATCCGAAATTGCACTGAATGCTTTCTCAGAAAATTATTTTAAACAATTAGTTGATGAACCTACTCGAAGCGTAAATGCTTGCAAAAGCATACTTGACCTCTTAGCAACAAATAATCCTGGACAAATAGTGAGTATCGTGATGAATACTGCGATTAGTGAACACAAGACAGTTGCTGCTAGGCTGAATGCTGTAACACGTACAACCATCAAAAAGAAAAGCAAAGTACGAGTATATCTATTTAAAAAATCGGATAAAAATGCTCTGAACGCCGTTTTAAGAGACAGTCTTCACTCCTTCCGATCTGATCATGTAAGCATCGGAAAGTTGTGGAATGATTTCAAAGAGATAGTTTCAACAGCAATTGAGAGATATATACCATCGTTCTTGCAAAACACAACTGCCTCTTTATACTCATGAAGTAATGAGTGCTATCGACAGGGGATGTCAGATTGATTCCATATTTTTAGATTTCCAGAAGGCTTGCGATACCACTTCTCACAAGTGTCTTCTATCCAAACTGCATGCCTATGGAATATCGCCTTATTTGTGCTACTGGATTCGTGATTTCCTGTCAGAAAGGTCACAGTTCATAGTAATAGATGGAAAGTCATCGAGTAAAACAGAAGTAATATCCAGCGTTCCCCAAGGGTGTGTTACAGGCCCTATGTTGTTCCTGATCTATATTAACGATATAGGAGCAACACTCTGAATTTATAGATAATTGCAATAGTGATTACGAACTAGTAGAACCAAAGTATAAAAGATGGTTTCTTAAATATGTTATAGGTCAAATAACGGGGTCTGCCCGCAGTAAACTTATCGTTAGAGATTACACTGAAACATGGTCAGAAGTGAGGGAGATTCTCACAGAGAATTATGCAAACATTATGACAGTAGATTTCTATACGTGCAAAATCTTTAATAGCCAGCAAACGAGGGATGGAAGTGTGGTGCAATGGGGAGCCCGAGTAGATTCTCTGCAGTTTCATTTCAGAGAAGGCATGAGGAAGGCAATGATGGCAGACGAAATTCCAGACAGTTGCGCATTGATAGGAGAATTAGGGAGAGCTGTTTTTATACAGGGACTATTTAGCGAAAGGATAAAGGCGATAGTGCGAGCACAGGGAGAGAGAAGCACTTTGTCAGAAGCAATTGATTTAGCATCGACGGAAGAGAGTGCAATCCCCTCTGAAAAAGAAAAATATCGGCAGGTAGGATATCCAAAGAAAATTAATAAGAAGGGGTGCCATAACTGCGGGAAAATAGGGCATTTAGCGAGAGAATGCAAAAGCAGAGTACAAATGAGTTCAGCCAGAACAAGGGGGCTCAATCCAAACCCATGAGAACTAAGCTACCCATAAAGGAAATAGATGTTGACGAGCTGTGAGGAAATGATGCTCACAGAGAATGTCCTCTGCCAATAATGTGTGTAAAGTGTAACCTCGTAGGCCATTCCCTCCTTGTAATAGAGCAAAACCTGTTACGTCTTTCACATGCCGTCGCACAGGACACTGTGCTAGTGAATGTAGTGAGAGTCGTTGGACCAACATACATCAACTAGAGAGGACCAACATACATCAACTAGAGAAGCCGGGAAACGGACCACAAACGTAATGCAGCAGTTCCATTACGTTGTGGTGACAGGAATAGTACGTAGAGCAGACTGCATTAGTAAAAATGATTACTTACAATAGAGAGCAAGATAGGGCTGTTAGTGGACAGCGGAGCACACGTAAGTATAATTAAAGCTGAGGTTTTAAAGCAGAAAATAGTAGACACCAGAAAGGCAGTGACAATAAGTAGTATCGCAAATGAGGATATTAGAACTGAAGGACAGGTTAGAATACAGCTGCAGACGAAAAGAGGTAAAGGATATTACCACGAATTCCAAGTTGTAAGGGGACAAATGTATTTGCCATTTGAAGGGTTACTAAGAAGGGGTTTACTAGAAAAGCACAGAGTAGTGTTAGATTATGTACGTAGAAGCTTTAAGTTTTGAGTTTAATGGTTAGAGTTGAGGGAAGCCACAGAAGACGCACTGTTATCGAAGCCATCTCGAGTAGTAAACAGAGAACGGGCCAGTTACCCTGCAGTTACCAAACACGGACGAACGGGAGCGTCACCATTAGCAGATAAGCAAGGTATGCAAGGCGAAGGCCACGAGGACCGGATAGACACATATGGAGAGACATAGAGGGAATCTCAGAGATAAAGAGAGAGTGCCATGCGTTGAAAGTGAGTGTAAATACGGAAATTAAGAAATATGAAGAAGAAAGAAGAGAAAACGATAAAATAAGGAAGGAAAACCGTTATTTAAAAGCTAAAGTGTATTTCGTGGAGAGTGAATTAGAAGCTGCCAAAAAGCAGATAGAAAAACTGAGAAGGGAAATAGCTCATCCTAGGAAATCAGTTGAAGGTCAGATAATTAAAATGAAGAATAGCACCGAGAAGCCAGAAGAACATAGATTCACAAGAGAGAAACTGCTGCTTAAGGCCAGTAAGGGGCAATCAGTGAAATGTAGCTAGCAGGGCAACCAGTAAAAGATTTTGATTAATATAGCCAGCATGGGCTAGCATCGCGCAAAATTACGATAGGTTCCAGGGAGGAAAGATTCGTATGAGTATCGAAAGTGAACAATACAGAAGTGATAATTCCGAAACAGGGACGTGATTATCCCCGAGGCAATAGTAACAGTCCAAGGAGGGACTTGTATTACTAGTATATTAAATACTCGTGAAGAAAAGGTACAATTAGACATGCCACACGTGTTAGCAGAAGAATTTCCGTCACCAAGTAGTTATAAAATTAGACAAGTATCGACCAGAATGAAGAGCGTAAATACGTCAAGGCTCTTCATGTAAAGAGAAAGCAGGCGAACAAAACATTTAAATAGTTAGGAAGTACAGGCTTTCGAGAGGATATGTGCCACATATAATGTTGTATTTCATTTACTTGGAAATGTATTGACTCATACTACAGTAGTGAAGCATAGTATACCGTTAATACCAGAAGCAAAAGGAGTGATAATAAATCAAAGGCCGTATAGAATACCCCAGGCGCAGCAAGAATCGCAACAAAAGAAGTACAAGGGATGCTAGCTGATGGCATAATATCCCATAGTACTAGCCCATGGAATTTCCCCATATTGATATTGCCAAACAAACTAGATGCCAGTGGTCGGCAAAAATGGCGAATAGTAGCGGATTATAGGAAGTTAAACGACATTCCATTAAATATGGTTTATCCCCTTCCCAGGACAGATGAGATATTAGACATCCTGGGAAAAACGAAGTATTTTTCCATGCTAGATTTAGCGAAAGGGTATTATCAAGTGTTGATAGACGAAAAGGACCAAGAGAAAACAGTTTTTAGCACTCCCACAGGACATTATGAGTACAATAAAATGATCATGGAACTAAAAACCGCGCCGTCGACATTCCAGAGACTAATGAATACGGTACTCAGTGGAGTACAAGGCAACAGGGTTTTTATTTACCTCGATGATATTGTGGTAGTGGGTGCAACGTTAGAGGAACATAATGCACACATGGAAAAAGTATTCGAACGGCTAAGACAAGGAAACTTGAAATTACAAGTAGATAAATATGAGTTTCTAAGAAAAGAGGTAACTTTTCTGGGCCATGTCCTAACTGCATCAGGACTACAGCCAGATCCTGCAAAGATAGAGACCATCAAAAAGTACCCACCGCCAAAGACACAAAGCAATTGAAATCATATCTGGGGCTCATTGTATAATACAGGCGCTTTATAAGGAATTTTAGCAAAATGGCCAAACCCCTACATGATTTATTGAAGAAGGGAATTCCGTATGAGTGGGGATAGAGCCAAGAAGAGGCATTCCAGCAGTTGAAGGAAAAACTGATTAGTCCACCGATATTGCAATACCCGGATTTTGAAAAAGAATTTATAGTAACCAAGGACACCAGCAATCATGCAGCCAGAGTTTATCTAAGCCAGAGACAAATGGGAAAGGATTTAGCCATAGAATTCATATCGTGAACATTAAATAACGTGGAACAAGACTATAGTACGGTGGAACGAGAATTACTCGCCGTTGTATGGGCTGTGAAATATTTTAGGCCATATGTATTTGGTGTGAAGTTTAAAATCGTGACCGACCACAAGACACTTGTGTAATTAGGAAGTATATCAGATCCATGATCGAGATTAATGAAGTTCCTGTTGAAGGTAGAAGAATACGACTACCAAATGCTGTACTGAAAGACACATTATCACGGATTACGAGTATGCAAGAAGGAAAAAAAAGGCAGTGCCGAAGACGGAAGACGAAGCACCGGAAGAAACAGAAACTGCGACCACGGAGGCGCAAAAGGAACAAAAAGGCATAGAAGAGGCAGAGCAAGAAGCGGCGCCACCGATGGACTCAGAGACTGCATTGAGTCAGGAAGAGAAAATGGATATTTTAAAGCAGATGCACGAGTCACCGATAGGGGGACATAAAGAAATGGGGAGGACATATGAGCGAGTAAAACAGTACTGCAGTTGGCCTGGAATGAAGACAAATATCGAAAAATTTATACGTTCTTGCGAGAGTTGCCAGAAGAATAAGATAACACAGACGAAGACAAAACAGCCATTGGAGATAACGCTAACGCCAGAGTTTATTTTTTAGAATTGTGCCGTTGACATAGTAGGTCCCATGACGCTATCGAATGCAGGAAACAGATACATCCTGATGTTCCCAGATTCTCTGACAAAATTTGTTATAGCAGAACCAATAGAAGGGCAAGATGCGGATACAGAGGCAAGAAAACTAGTAGAAAGTGTAATCTTGAAATTCGGAATACCAACATCACTGCTAAGCGGTATGGGAAGTAAATTTTTAAGAGAGACTATGAAGCGGGTGTACAAATTATTAAAGATTGAGAAAATACAGACAACCAGCTTCCATTCACAAATCAATGGGGCTCTGGAGTGCACACATCATACACTAACGGAAATGTTAAGAAATTTTACAGCAAAGGATCAGACCGAGTGGGATAATTAGATACCGTTAGCAACTTTCGAATTCAACACGACGCCACACAGTACAACAGGTTATACGCCTTTTGAATTATTTATTGCGAGAAAGTGCAATATTCTGGGAATATTACAGAATAAGCCGGAGAATGTAATATATAATTACAATGATTATGTGATAGAAAGAAGGCAAAGGATGCAGATATTACATCAAGAGGCTAGGGATAACACGCAGAAACACAAAGAACAAAGTAATAACAATATGACAGACACAGAATCCGAAAGTGTAAGAAGAGGGCTTTCGAGGAAACTAGATAGTCAATTGAGAGGATCATTCACTGTTGTAGATGTAAAGGGGCCAAATGTAGTAATAAGGATAAAGGACAGAAGTACGTAATAGTGCATCCAAATAGACTAAAAGAGTTCTTTTAATTACACATGATGGCAGCAAAGATTGGAGAGTAGTAATAATTGGAAGCTTCTCAGTGGCCAGTGTAACAGAAAACAAGATACTTCCACAGGAGGTGCAGGTGCAGAGAATCCAGTCAACATCTGGTACATATAACGGTAATTAAGGAACTGTACAGCTACACAGCACAACGCGGCGAATAGCAAGTTATTTTAATTTGCAGGCATGGCACAATAAGTTTGAAAGCACAAATCAAGTATCCACAATGGCAGTGGCAAATCGCTTAAGAGAAATAAAGAAGGCGAAACTAAGTACCGTAGAATGTGAGAATGCGAACCAAATCATCAGCTGGCATAGCGGGAAAATAATGGAAGCGAGGACATTAATAAATCAACTAGCCCAACACCAGCAAGGACGTGCGAAACGAGGCATTTTGAATTTTATAGTGGAAACGAGTAAAGTGTTATTCAGTACATTATACGAGGAAGATGTGTAATTTTTTGAAGTAAAGATAGATGCTCTGGAAGAAAAGCAGCGAGAATTGTTAAGGCTGTCAAAGGAACAAGTAACGATCGCAAGGATATCATCAGTGGGGTTCAATCAGAAAATAATTGCCGTAACTAAAAAATAAGGAAATTATAGAAAATGGAATACATAAATTGAACAAACATATAGAGGAGTTCGAAAATAGTACGGATAAGAAAATACCGCTAACATTGATTTTAGTAGCAGTCACGGAACAGTTAGTTCAGCTAACGATGATATTTAATGAGTTAGAAACAGAATATGATCTGTTCATATTGGCAGTTGTATATGCACGCAAAAAATTATTGGAGCTGCACTTAATAAATCCTATTCCAGTGGTAAAGTATTTGGGGCTAATTAAGAATGAATTGAGAGATAAAAAGTTTCTGATTGAACTCACTGAAGACTATGGGTATCAGCTATTACTTGTAATAGACTTAGATGTATTTTTAGCCAGCAGTACATTAAGTAATGCATTAAATGTACCATCAGTGGATAGCAATGAGTACTCTTTAAATAAAATATGGTCTTCACATGCTGACTATGATAGTAATATGAGGTAATTTACATATATCACCCCAGAGAAAGAGTTTCTCATAATGGATTATGGAAAGAGGCAGTACACACAAATGGCAGGAGACAAACTTGTGTGTGAAACGATAACCATGAAGCACCAAAAATGTAAACGGAATTTTGTATTAATTTCGACGTATGACTATGAGAGGTACTGAGCCGGAATGCTTCAGTCAGTTAGTAGAATACTGAAAGACTGCAAACTGAAATATATTATATTGAACGAAAGTATCTGGACGCAGATATGGGGAAACAAATGGTTATTCGTAGTCCCAAAAGAGGAAGGATTGACTATACTATGTAATGACTTGCCACCCTCCGATCTCATAATAAGAGGAACAGGAAAATTGAGTTTTAAGAGTGAATGCAAAGGATATGGTGCTCCAATAATATTACAATCAGAGAGGATAATTCTTACCAATAATACTGTAAAAGATATAGTCCCACCCTTAAATATAGATATCGATTGTTGTACACTGGAAGATGAGAAGCAGAAGGTGTCAGAAATACTAGTGATGTTACAACTGGAGCATATAGTACCTCATTTAGATGAATTAAAAGCAGCAGGACATAAGATAGGTGACCTGCATAACGAAATATAATATCAACAGTGGACCACCTTCCGAGGCTGGTCAATGAGTGCATATTCCATGTGTGGATACACGTGGTCTGTAACAATAGTGTTAATTATTTCTATCTGTTGTATATTGCAAATGTTGTCGAAAATGTGGATGAAACATGTGTGAAATAAGTAGAGGTTGTTGTGCGAAAATCTGTGTAACAAACAATGTTGTAAGCAGGAGCCAAAAAGGGAAATAGTGAGGTACAAGCACACACAGGCCTCCAAACCTATGAGGCAGAAGACGAACTAAAAACTGTAAGTTTCTCAACCACTCCAGTTAACAGAACATGGAGAGAGAAAAATAAATCACCAAACATGTCCATAGCATCAAGAGCAACCACCCCCATGGTTGGATCGCCAAGAATATGCACAGATAAAAGAAACATAAACTTGTAAATTGTAGTAATAAAAGGTATTGTGTAAGGAAATGTCCGCCGAAAGAGAATTATGAAAAATGTGTAAAAAGAAAAATTTAGTTGATATGTATTTAAAAAGAAATGGTAATTGCTGTATTACGTATAAAGGAAAGTAATGACTGGAAAAGAGAATTCAATATTAAATGTTGTAAAATTATGTGTGAGTGAATTTTCATGTGCCCAATCAATGTTAATAGACGCCATGTATTTTGATGGAAAGATATTGTTAGAATGTATAAATCTAATAAACAAAAGAGAAATGTTGCACTGGCACTGAAACAGAGGTTTCAGAAATTTTATAGCCTCTCAGAACAGAGCTTATAAAATTTCCCCTGGGGGAGGAAGGTGTTGCGAATCTCAATCAGCGGAATTTATAAATTAAATGTATTATGACTTATTCAGCTGGAAAAGCAGCTAGGCTCACGCTCCAGGAAGCATTGCAACAGTATTTGTAGGTGATACTGACCAGCGCTGATGAAGTGGCGCCAAGAGACAAATGACGTTACGTGACTAAATGACTGCTGTGGTCAGACTCAAAACAGGGATCCAAGTATCTTTCAAACATCACATGATGATGGAAATACACCAAGTAAGTGGTCAGCCTCTCTGCAGTAGATATAATATGTTCTAGAAGCTTTCTGTGACACACGAAAGCTGTATAAATAGGGGCTCAGGAGGACCCTGTAGTCAGTCGAGATCTGCTGAGTATAACGACACAAGCTCAGTGTCGTTCTACGACAGACGTGGGAACTTTGTACGAATCGCAAGCCTCAGCGCCGTAGCATTCAGGGAGATCGATTCCAGATAAAAGGGTTCAACTGATAAAATTATTGCAAGGCATTGCCAGTAGGGCTTTTCAGTTGTCAAGCTATAGGAATTTTATGAATTCTGCCCTGAATAAGTAACCACTCCTTACCAAGTTACGTATCCTTCTCTTTAGCAATAGCTTACTCCTTCTAGAGGTCGGAGTTGCAGAAGCTGCCTGCACCTCCTTCCACTCTTCGAGAAGAGTGTCGATCTAACTCCCTCTCTGAACATGACAAATCTTAGTAGCTGTCTTAGATTGTTTGCAGATGATGCTGTCATTTTCCAGCTTGTAAAGTCATCAGATGACCAAAGCGAATTGCAAAATGATTTAGATAAGATATCTGTGTGGTGAGAAAAGTGGCAATTGACCCTGAATAAAGAAAAGTGTGAAGTTATGCACATGGGTACTAAAAGAAATCCACTAAATTTAGATTAAGCGATAAGTCACACAAATCTGAAGGCTGTCATTTCAACCAAATACTTAGGGATTACAATTATAAATAACCTAAATTGGAACGATCACATAGATAATATTGTGGGTAGACTGCGATTCATTGGCAGAACAGTTAGAAAATGCAACAGGTTTACTAAACAGACTGCTTACACCACGCTTGTCCACCCTATTCTAGAGTATTGCTGTGTGGTGTGGGATCCACATCACGTGGGACTGACGGATGACATAAAAAAAGTACAAAGATGGGCGGCTCGTTTTGTGTTATCGCGAAATAGGGGAGATAGTGCCAAAGATCTGATACGTGAATTGGAGTGGCAATCATTAAAACAAAGTCATTTTTCGTTGTAACGGGATCTTCTCACGAAATTTCAATAACCAGTTTTCTCCTCCGATTCCGAAAACATTCTGTTGGCACCCACCTACATAGGGAGAAATATTCATCACGATAAAATAATAGAAATCAGGGCACGCACAGAAAAATTTAAGTGCTCGTTGTTCCCGTGAGCCGTTCGAGAGTCGAATGGTAAAGATACAACTTGCAGGTGATTCACTGAACCCTCTGCCAGGCGCTTTATTGTGAGTAGCAGAGTAATCACGTAGATGTAGATGTAGAGATCATTGCTAGGTTCTTTATTCTGACACTGTATTCAGATTTTTTGAATTATGGAGGACATGACTTTCGTCATTCAGTACTGTGACAAGCAAAGTGATATCATGTTGATGTTCCATCTAGTGTGAAGATGTTACCATTTAACCATTGCGTTGCCAACCACTATTTACCATTCTATTGATGTGTAGTGTTAATCTATCTAAGCTGTCAATTCCTGTTTCTGGAGATTGAGTAGTATTGTTGCTATATATAATATTTTCAAGAATAAGGAATTTTGCACCTGTCAGCTTTCAGTTTACTTGATATTTTACATGTTCTAACAAGCTACTTTACAATTGCCAGACGTTTACACTATACATTGAATTACCACTTATTTTGTTAATTTACTACACATTTTATACTTCACTGCTCTTGGAAATCTTCTACTCTTCAAAAGCAGTTATTTCGAGTTTGTTTTAGAGACTCCTTTTAGAAACTGTTGTCCAATCTTATAAGCATAGAGAAAATCATAGAGGGCAGAGCAGTCTGTAAGGCCCCCTTGTTAGCTAAATTGCAGCATCTTCACATACCATAGTAAACACCCATTATAAAATATAAATCTGACGAATAGTGCACCAAGTGAGGTGGATCTGTTGTTAGCGCACTGGATTCAGATCTGGGAGGACAACAGTTAAAACTGGCCTCTGACCATCCTGATTTAAGTTTTCCATGATTTCCCTAAATCACCTCAGACAAGTGCGAGGGTGGTTCCTGTGAAAGAGGACAGCTGACTTTCTTCCCCATCCTTTCCTAATCACAAGGGACTGAGAACCTCATTGTTTGGTCCTGTCTCCTAAATCAATCAACCAACCATCAAATAATGCAGCCCTCTAGCAATGTTTTCGGATGCACAGGAGACAGCACTTGAAAGGAAATACAAGAGAGACATACAATAAAACAATATTTCCTTGCAAATCTGCTCTTCACCATCACCTGCAACAAACAATGGCATCTACTAGATGGGAATTTCTGCTGCATACCCAGTTCCCAATAGGCAAAACACAAGCAGCATAACATTTATTCTTTTTGGCATCCAGTGCCCATAGATACAAACAGCTATGACAGAGGGAGCATTCTCTGAAGCAAAAGCTGTGGTGGTGGCGAAAGCACATGGAAAACTGTGTAGCAATTGTTAGCTGTGCCACTTATATCACTGTGGCATCAGAAAGCAATGTGGAGCTGGCTGCAGTGCCATCATGTGCAGTGGCAACTGACCAGTAACAAACTCTTAACCTGAATCCATATTTACAGTGGCGCAAATGCGAGCAGAATAAGTGAACAAGCATTTACAGACAACTAAACAGTGTTTACTACCATTTGTTTATGCATCTTCTAACCACTGTCTGTCATACTGATAATAGTGAACTAAAAAGACGCCTTTATATAGCAATCGAAATGCAAAAACGATTATTTTTTGCAAAAATTAAGGTAATTTTATAGTAGTGGTGGCAGAAAGTAAAATAGTATTACTACCATCTTCTTGGCAATAATGTCCAGTGGTTCAAATGCTAGATATCATTTTTCAGTAATCATATCCATATCAAGACCGAAACACCATTTATATGTTACACTTGTGAATTTATAACAATGTTTTTCTTTCATGGCATTGATAGATAATTTTTTAGGGTCAGAGACAAAATTTTGCTTATCTTGTAATTCAATAGTAGAACAATTACACGTGACTGACTCATTATTCAAGGTAACTAACTGATTACCAGCATGCAGAAATGTCACAATTGCATCCCCAAAGGTACTGCTATGCATATATATATATATATATATATATATATATATATATATATATATATATATATATATATATATTACAATGATATAAATTATCAATGTATTTGTTAATATTGTAAATAAAAGTAGTACTCATCTATTAATTCTTCTCTTTTAAATTATTTCTGCATCACAAAATACATGATTTTATTTATTTTTATGTCTACTGGATGTAATAAATATCTGTATGATTAAATGTCTGGTGTATACGTAGTCAGTTTTGCATATTACATTTATAGAAGATAAATAAATAGTAACAACTAAAAAGTATGCTAATAAACCTAGCTCCCAGCAAAAACCAATAACTGCACAAATAAGATCACAAGTGGTACCATATGTATATATATGGTAACTGCCATTGGTAGATTCAGTTTTGATGAAAGGCTATCAACCTCATCACCCTCACAGAAAGTCATGCATAGCTCAATATGACATTTTGTGCCCCATGGAAACATAAATTGCACAGGAACAGTCATCCAGTACAATTATGAAAGCAAAGTTTTCAAATAGTCAAACTGTCTTTATGATATGAGAAGTTTTGAGGGAAGTAGCTATTGTTAGTGAAAAGTGTGACAAAGCAGCAATTAATCATGCATCATATTACAAACTGAACAATACTGTTCTTAACAAAACAAAATTTCTGGATTTAATCAACATAAACATACATGTAGGTTGCAGTAGGTACTGGGAGATGAAGAAGCTTGCACAGGACAGAGTAGCATGGAGAGCTGCATCAAACCAGTCTCAGGACTGAAGACCACAACAACAACAACAACAACAAACATACAACTGGTTAATTAGGTCATAAAAACAAAAACAAAATATAGAAGTTTCAGATCTGATAACCCAAAGACGTAAAGTGTGTATAGAATGGCTACATTGTTTTTGAAATTGATGTTAAATCTGCAAAAGATGTAGTTTATGTGAGTGTGAGTGTGTTTTATCCATAAGTAACAAAAGCTGATAAGACTTATCAAAGTTTACTTTCATATGAAACCAAGATCAATAAATGATTTCAAACATAATCCAAATTTGGATGAATGAATCATATGGACTGAATTTACAATAAATTTTAAACAAAATTCATAAATCTATGACAACAAGCAGAATGTGAACTGATATTTGACAACTATAGAATTTTATATTATCTGCCAGAAATCAGATTGATGCAAATGAATGAATATGTATTGTGGTGTTAGTTTTAAAATGAAAGGTGGAATTACAAATTCATGGCAAAGAATAATTATTGCACTTCTTTGACAAAGGTAGGTTTTAAACCCATTTACACACTACTACTAGTAGGAAATAAAAGCTGAGAATAATGAAATTACAAAAATACTTTCACAAAACTCATTAAATTGCAATCAGAGGCACTAAATTAACTACTAGTCACACAAATTTGAAAACGCTTGAATAATGCACCAATTATATAACAAGATATAATTCTGAACATAGTTGTAAACTGAAATTATTGCCAATGCTCAGCCTTATCTCATGTAACTACTCCACTTATTCCTTCAAATGTAAGGAAAACATTATCCCTGGAAAATCTCTACTGAGAACAACTTTACCAAATGACATGGCAATACTGTTCAAAAATAGTTAATTTTCATAGAATATTGCCAATATCTTCGTCATAGAGTTTGACCCCTCCACAAGCACAAATTATTATTACTTTTTAAACAGCTCTTTGAGACTCAAACTTCACAAGTAAATACATATAATGATTATTCAAAATAGCTGTATCTGAATTCATAGTAGGGGAGACCGGTGACAAAAGTAACAGGGAATGAAAGTAACATTCCCACTCCATCTTTGCATGTAGCTCCGAAAATCACATGTTTCGAACAATGAATGTCCCTGAACATTCTGCACTGCCTATCAGTCGATGGCTGTTATTGGAAAGGAACTGTTTAGTGTGACGCAATAAAAAGTGTTTTCAGTTCTTCGAGTAGGTTTTCTCAAACCTCTTAGTTTTGTGTTAAGGGCAACAGAACGTTGTAAGCGTAAGTCTACTATAATAATCTAACTATGTTACGCTCATTTTTGTGCCACAGTTAGTATCAATGTTTTTATTATTTGTATAGGTCTTGCCAAAAATACGAATTTAACGGAAATTGTGGCTGGGGCGAAAGTAACAGTGCTGTTGGGGACAAAAGTAATACTGTTACTTTCATCCCTTTCACTGAGAAAACAGTATTAGAGACTCAGATCCCCTGCTTTTTCTCATTAGCGTCAGTAAATTATGTATAATACTGTTAGGACACATTGATACAATGTTTTATTCAACAAATCCGTTATTTACTTAGTTATTTTATTACAGTAAAGAACAATAGGTAAGACAACTACAAGAGGACTAACTGCTACACCTGTGTATTACATTTGGCCACATGATGCTAAAAATTGTAGCGTAAGTGTTACAGCAGCAGCAAAAAACAATATGTGCCATGTGATTTTGCATTGGTGCATTAACAAGAAAGAGAAGTGTGTAAGTGATGGTAGCACACTGATACGTCATGTCAGATACATAAGCATAAAAAAAAGTTTTCTCTGATGAAGAAGAAAAAATAATGGCTGAATATGTGATTATTGCACCGGCAATATTTTACAGACTTTGTCCTAAGGATATCCATAAATTAGCTCACGAATTGGCAATAATAATAACATGCAAACTCCATCGACTTGGGTAGATAATAAAACTGCTGTTCCTGACTGGTTTTCAGCATTTATGAAGAATCCACAGTTGTCTCTTCCGTCGCCTCAAGTCACAAGTCTCGCTCGAGCTACGAGTTTTAATCCAACAACTTGGCTAATATGATGGAGAGATACAAGTTCGAGCCCATGGACATCTGGAATATGGATGAGACAGGTATCACAACTGTCCAGAAGCCAAACAGGATTGTCGCTAAACATGCAATAATGCAGATAGGTGCCATCACTTTGGCTGAAAGGAGCACCCTTGTCACAGTTGCTATTGCTATCACTGCTCAGGGAAGCAGAACTACCCCTCTTTTTGTACTCCCTCGCTTAAGGTATCATGACTATTTGGTTTGAGATGGTCCTATTGGTTGCACTAGAGCAGAAAATGCAAGTGGTAGGGTGCACGATGAAGAATTCTTGCTGTTCCTGCACCACTTTGCAAAATTTGCTAAACCAAATCCTGAGCTCAAATATTTGCTGCTTCTTGACAATTACGAATCTCATATATCCATAGAAACCTGAATTTTTGCTAAAGCAAAGGGATAGTTATGTTGTTATCCCCGCCACACTATACGCACAGGATGCAGCCTCCAGACCTTTCAGTTTATGATCATTTAAAAAGATGGTAAATGCTTTTGCCGAGAGCTGGATCAGAAATCATCCAGGAAAGACCATGTAAATTTTCTACATCCCTTCAATTGTAAGGGAAGCACGTCCACTTGCTGTAACTCCAAAAAACATTGCAGCAGGCTTTCATTGCACAGGCATAGTACCATTGAATTGGAGTGTGCTCAGTGAAACCGATTTTGCGCCGCCTGCTGTCTCTGATCGCCCAGCGCCACAAGCTTCTGATCATGAACAGCAAACGACGTCCTTGACAGGGCGATTAGCGACTATCAGCGGACCATATGAAGCTGTGAGCATATTTAATACCGATCCAGCATCAAGACATGAGGAAACACTTCCAGGTGTCATAGCCTGCGACGTGGAGCCTAGTGGTTTACAGTTATCTCCTTCAGTTCACCTAGCCTTTTCACCTGAAGCTTTTCTTCAGTTCCCAAAAGCAGGTCCGAGGCAAAACACAAGAAAAGGGAGGAACAGGGTAAAGTCAGCAATTTTGATCGTTACTCCAGAGAAATTGATTTTAGAAGAAGAGCTAAGAGCCCATTCACAGATTCACAACATATTAATTAGATTAATGGAATTATACAGGAAGTTCAATAGAAATTCAATTTTGAAATGAAATATACTACAGGTATTAAGAATATTATGACTAGCAGTTTACACAGATAACTATCGGTTTTAAGGAAGCCCAGAGCTTGCTTGTGCCAAGCACAAAGTTTAGAATTTATTATATAAAGTAAGGAGACAATAACAGAGGTCTCAGGAAACTAGCTAAAATGATCATGAAGGAACAGATGACAAATCCTGTGTTGAATGAAGTTTAAATCTGTACAAGAAATCAGTTTAGCAAATTGTAAGAAGAGTAATTGGTTACTCTACAAAGGAATGATTTACTGGCCTTGCCGTTACAAGATCCAGGAAGCGAAACTGCTAAGCAAATGTATAACGCCTCAAATGTGCTGAAGTATTGAGAAGTGTGGCAGACAAAATTACCCTGAAATACCTAAGAATCCTCCCAATCACCCGACTATCAGTGTCACAGTCAAATGTAGAGGCATCTTTTGCATTTTTTTGGTTGTATACTGTTTGTTAATTTTAGCTGGGAAAACGGTTTACTGTTTTGTAAATTTTTTACTTGCTAGTTGACAGAGAAGCAAAAAAAGGACATTGGATTTAAAAAATTTCCAATATCTGGAATACATATTCTGCTCCCAACCAAGACTGTGCTTTGTACATAGGTAGCTAATATGTGGAGGATAACGCCACTGCTGAGGAAAAGTACAGCTGGATCCAGTTTTGAGTTATTCCAGAAGAGCTGGTGTTAGGAGAGTAGGAACATTTACTATTGAAGAATGGTTGGGGAATTGCTAAGAGTCAGTAAATCTGAGAGTGAATGATATGAAGATCTGTATATCAATATGCAGTCACATAAAAAGTATAAATCGTTCATGTAGTTATAGACCTGTAATGTTCTAGATGTAGTGGAAAAGATTACTAGATGAAGAGTGATGGATCGTTCGTAATAACTAATTTTTTAAGTACTTGGGGAGTGTTGTGCGGGAGCAAACTCCGAAATAATACTTCTATGAAAGCAATTTGCCAATGCCACTGATGCTGTTTTGTTAGCAAGTATTGGTGTTAATCCAATAAGGTGTGCTGTTCTTTTAGGATTTCTGATTGAAGCGTACACATACACAATCACATAGAGTTACGAATAAATTAGTAACCCCTATGTAACTTGCTATATACACACCTGTATACACACCTGATATTAGTATTTGAATGCAAGGCTTTGTGTTTACTAGAATGTATATCCAATGAGTGCCTTCAGTTTGTTCCTTCAGAATACAGTTTTGTGATTAAGTCTGAAGGGAGTAGCTGAAATAGAAGATTCATTTTCTTTGTAACACAAAGATTTGTTATTATTTATGCCAATAAGCGGATCTCACTGATTTCCAAATAGATCACCTACAGAAACTAATAATAGTATGCCCTATTTACTGCTAAGGATGTATAATTGAAAGAAAGGTTATATTTTGATTGCAATTCTTGCAGACAAACCGTTTAGTTGAAGAATATTGTAAATCTCAAGAATACCTTATAACTTGAAGAGAGGACATACATATGTCAGCACTGCAGATAGTGTATTGGGATATGTACATAACACACTTAACATGAGCACATAATCTGTGAAGCGCTGTTAAATGTTTAGAGAACAACTAGAATTCCATTTCTATGATAATGTGTTACATAATGGGGCTATGCAAACTGCTCGTATAGTGCATATTATTCTTCAAAACTGTATAGAACCAAAATTAGAATTATTATTACATAATGAATACCAACACAGCATGAATTTCCTTGACATTTATAGGGAAATTAGAAACTGTCGTAATCATCAAAATTTTCACAAACATAGATCAAATGTGACGCATTATCTTGTGCATGATGTTCATGGGACTCCAAATGGGACATCTTCGTTTGTTCATATTCTGTAATGAAGCTAAAGCTCTGAGCAATTAGTAACAAGATGGAAATCATTGAGCATATACTGTGCAGTTAACTACAATAAGTTTTGTTAAGGAATAATATTTTTCTGTGTATGTAAATCGTTTCATGAGATTAGGATCATATTAGAGTTTAAATATTCCCATTAATCAATAAACAAACAAAAATGTACATTTTAAGAGCATACTTAGCGTAGATGTGTTAATTAAATTCAGTTTCAACAGACGAAGATTTCAGTTCCATAACACCCTTAAAACTGGAGTACGCTCGGCTCTGAGGGACGATATGTAGAGTTTCATTGTATTAGCCGAAACATCGACGTCTTTTCCCGCCCGAGCGACGCAGGTAAGTAGCAATTAGTTGTTGGAACGTATATTCTTAGGTGGTGATCAGTGTATTAAAGAAATGTGCTTCTTTCTGTTTTGAAATGTGCGGCACTCGAGTTCGTGACAGCATGGCCCACTCACATGCCGTTGTGCAGGTCACTAAAAAGAGTCAGCCGACACCGGCGAATGAAAGATTTTCACGATCGTGTTGTGAAGAACGTTAATGTCTGTCATTACGCTGGGGTGAAAAGGTCATGGGACAACGATATGCACGTATACAGACGGCAGTAGTAATGCATACACAAGGCCTAAAAGTGCAGTGGATTGGCGGAGCTATAATTCGCACTCTGGAAAGTTCCATTATGATTATGGCTGCACGACAGGAATTAAGTCTTTCAACCTGAAATAGTAGTTGGAGCTGGGAAATGCCATATCGGAAATGGTTGGGAAATTCAGTATTCTGAGAACCACAGTGTCAAGAGTGTGCCGAGGAAACCAAATTTCAGGCATTACCTCTTAGCACGGACAGTACAGCGGCTCACGACATTTACTTAGCGACCGAGAGCAGCGGCGTTTGCGTACAGTCGTTAGTGCTAACAGACAAGCAACAATGCGTGATATAACCGCAGAAATCAATGTGGGACGTATGACGAACGTATCCACAAGGACAGTGCGGCGAAATTTGGCGCTCATGGGCTTTGGCAGCAGGCGACCGGCCCTAGTGGCTTTGCAGTGCCTCTTCTGGGTGCGCGGCCATATCGGTTGGACCCTAGACGACTGGTCAGATGAATCCCGAATTCAGCTGGTAGGACCTGATGGCGCGGACCTCACGAAGCCATAAATCCAAGTTGGCAACAAGGCACTGTGCAAGCTGGTAGTTGCTGCATAGTGATGTGTCCAGTGTTTACATGGAGTGTGTAGGGTCCTGGTTGTGTTCAGGCGCTTGGAGATCGTTTGCAGCCGTTCATGGACTTCACGTCCACAGACAACGATGGAATTTTTATGGATTAAAATGTGCTGATATGGCCAGGCCACAGTTATTTGAAATTGGTTTGAAGACAATCCTGCACAAATCGAGCGATGATTTAGTCAGCCTGTTCGCCTGATACGAATCGTGTCGAACATTTGTGGGATGTAATCGAGAGGTCAGTACGTGCACAAAATCTTGCACTGGCAACACCTTTGCAATTATGGGCAGCTACAGAGCCAGCATGGCTCTGTATCTCTACTGGGGACTTGGAGCGACTCGTTGAGTCCATGCCACATTGAGGAGCTACGTTATGCTGGGAAGAAGAAAGTTCGACACGACATTAGGAGGTATGCCATGATGTTTGTCACCTCAATGTCTACGGAAACGAAATAATTTCTTAAATGAAACAAGTAAAATATCCTTGTTATGTGTGAGTTTTTAATAAGTTATCGTCACGTTTTTGCTGAGTTCTTGTGACGTTATTTTATGTATAGTGAAAATATTTTCATAAATAAATCACGAAGAAAAAGAAGTATTGAATGAATGAAAAAAAAAAAATTTTTGAGCTGAATTTTTATCAATCCAGGAACCTCCTATAGGCCCACCCGGTTAGCAGCGCTGTCTCACTCGCTGCTTTTTGATCGGGAAGGCGGTTTTCCACATATCTCGGTGAATGCGGGCTGTTTCCCCAATTCCGCCTCAGTTACACTGTGTCCCGGCGATTGCTGCACAAACACTGTTTCCACGTACGCATACATCATAATTATTCTGCCATGTAAACATTTAGGGCTACACTCGTCTGGTATGAGACGTTCCCGGGGAGGGCGGGTGAGGAACGGGGGGGGGGGGGGGAGGGGGCTCCCCAGAACCACATAAAAACCCTGGGTTCGGTGTGGGGTGGCGGAGTGGTGGGTGGACGGTTGTGGCCTGTTGTGGGGTTGTGAACCACAAAGGGCTACAGCAGGACGAAGCCTCTCCATCGTTTCTAGGTTCCCGGTTTAATACAATATCGTCTGCTGTACAATTAATGAGCGTCGTGAACTCTACTAATATGCTGTGGTTGCGAAAAAAGCAGATACTTTGAAAGTGATGTACTACCCGTTGGGAAAAGTGTTAAGAAAATAATTGGAAAGAGTATTTTTTTCTGCTAAAGACTTTAGTCGACTGTAGATATTCCGACGAGATTTTGTCCAACTGTAACGGCCATTTGAAGTCTATAGTTTTAAAGGTACAGAGAAATCTTGCAATTCTCCTCTGAATAGTATAGCGAGTGTGCGCCAAGATAAAAGTTAATTGAAATATAAAAGTTCCAGTCATAAGAAACATCGAGTGAAGGCGGAAGATTGGTACAGTGAAGCTGGTAGTGGTGCTACTGCCGACACTGCGTGCATGTGACATATTATCATAATGAACTCATCCACTGCAACTGAAGAATATTTTACCACAGAATTTTGTAGCGAAACTGCACTTTCTAACACCTTGACCTTTATGAATTCTTTGACCGACCTTCAACCTGATTCCATAGATGCTGAGGGCAGTAGCACACGAACAGCCGACGTTCCCACGCACCAGCTAATGACAATCTGTCTCTTTGCCGAAGTCGCCTATAGGTCTGTCAGTAAGTTTCCACACTTGCGACCCTTGCGGTGTCTACACTGAAGGGCCAAAGCAACCGGTACGCCTGCCTAATATCGTTTAGGCCTCCCAGGAGCACGCAGAAGTGGCGCAACACGACATGGCATGGACTCGACTAATGTCTGAAGTAGTGCTGGAGGGAACTGACACCATGAACCTGCAGCGCTGTCCATAAATCCGTAAGAGTACGAGGGGGTGGAGAGCTCCTCTGAACAGAACGTTCCAAGGCATCGCAGATATGATCAATAATGTTTATGTGTGGGGAGTTGGGTGGCCAGCGGTAGTGTTTAAACTCAAAAGAGTGTTCCTCTAGCCACTGTGCAGCAATTCCGGAAATGTGGAGTATCGCCTTGCCCTGATGGAATTGCTAAAGTCCGTCGGAATGCACAATGGACATGAATGGATGCAGGTGATCAGACCAGACGCTTATGTGTCACCTGTCAGAATCGCATCTACAGACACTAGCGGTCCCATATCGCTCCAACTGCACACGCCCCACACCATTACAGAGACTCGACCAGCTTCAACAGTCCCTTGCTGGCATGCAGGGTCCATGGATTCATGAGGTTGTCTCCATAAATGTACATGTCCATCCGCTCAATACAATTTGAAACGAAATTCGTCCTACCAGGCAACATGTTTGCAGTCATTAACAGTCCAATGTCGGTCTTGATGGGCCCATACGAGGCGTAAAGCTTGGTGTGGTGCAGTCATCAAGGGTACACAAGTGTGCCTTCGGCTCTGAAACCCATATCGATGATGTTTCGTTGGATAGTTCACACGGTGACACTTATTGGTGGCCCAGCATTGAAATCTGCAGGAATCTGGGGAAGAGTTGCTCTTCTGTCACGCTGAACGGTTCTCTTCAGTCGCCATTGATCCCCTTCTTACAGGACGATTTTCCGTCCGCAATGATGTAGGAGATTTGATGTTTTATCGGATTCGTGATATTCACGGTACACTCGTGAATTGGTCGTACGGGAAAATCCCCACTTCAGCGCTACCTCGAAGATGCTATGTCCCACAGCTCGTGCGCCGACCCAAACAACCCGCTGAAACTCACTTAAATCTTGATAACGCGCCATTGTAGCAGCAGTAACCGATCTAATAACTGCGTGAGAAACTTTTGTCATATACAGGCGTTGCCGACCGCAGCGCTGTATTCGTCCTGTTTACGTATCTGTGTATTTGAATACGAATGCCTATACCAGTTTGTTTGGCGCTCCAGGGTAGAAACATTGCCCATTCTCCTCTACTCCGTTTGTACGCGCTCCTCAGCGAGTCACGTTCTCACAGCGTCTTCTGGTAGCATTGAATCCCGCGCTGGCCGTTGTCGTGATGTTTCGGCTCAGCGGTGTGTTATCCACATGGTATGTTCAGCATAAATCATTTCAATCCAGAAATATATTTTTCCAATAAGTGCAGTTACGTACAAACTCTCTCAGTTCCCAATTCAACACTAAAAGCCAGGTACGGCGAATATTTTTTTTTTTTTGTGGGAACAGTAAACGTGAGTTTCTGGACTTCACCCACAAGTCTTTTAGTTGAGCTAACTGTTGTCATAAAAAGCATGTGGCAGACGTACGCAGAAAACGAAAGAATAATTTTTTGTCACGTCTGTGTGTTTGCAGCTGGCCGCTCCGAAAATAAGAAGGAAAGCGGCTGCGGTCAAGGCGAGAGACGCCGCGCTTCCTGTGGTTTCGCTCAACCGGCGGAGTGACTTCCCGTGCGCTCGTCGCTGTACTGGGACTGCTCTCCGTGCGACGCGCGCTGCGTGTGTCGCCACCTCAGTCAGCCTCGACAGCCGACGACGCGTCCAGCGGGCGTAGCTGCGTCGCCGCTGGCTCTGCTGGCATCAAACGGGGCCTCCGTGCTGGACTGCGTCTGCAGCCACGTCGGCCGCGGTGAGGGAGAGGTGTTTTCCTGCAGCTGTCAGCGCAGGGTAAGTACTTCCTCGTACATCATAGAGTCAAACGGCGCTATTCACCGCGTCGTCTCGAACTTGTGAGTGGCCGCTGGGCTTTTGCATACTGCTATGAGGCAAGACTAAACGTCGCCAGCCTCACAGTGAAGGACCATGTTCATTAGGGGGAAACTACACTTAATGTCAACATTTAGACGAATGGAATTTGTTCTCCATTTTGCGAATCAGAAGATAACACAAAGTTCGATTTGGCAAGGCTTTAAATTAATGATCTTCAGTTGTTTATTGGATTTAAAAAGTTTTCCAGGTGTATGCGAATAACACGAAGTCAATCGTTGCGAAATGTGATAGACAGGATGCAGGATCCAACTACTCGCCAGATCCTACATTACCGAAACAAGTTCGTGAAAAGGTTGTGATGTAAGTGCCCTTTATGTATTTCTATAATTTTTACATAATTATGAACGTTGTAGACATTACAGAAGGGATCAATAGCCTAACAATACCGCCACTGAAAACGGCTATAACTGCTTAAAGGATAACAATACTTCTAGAGAATCTATAATAAACTTCAAATTATTTGTGTCTTTGAGCAAGTGCGCTGAATTGGAAGCCTGAGCATACGCAGTGATCTGTTGCCGAAAAGTTACTTATCATGAGTGAAAATGACGCATGCTACACAGAAGCTAAAGGCATCTGAGCACCAGCTGAAAAATTGAAACTAGATTACGCCGATTACTTACATAAAATGAGCTGTTTTGGAACATTACTAGTTCACACCATTTTCGTGTTTTTTTTTTTTTTTTTTTTTGGTGAGTCACCAGTCTTCTGATTGATTTGATGTAGCCGCCACAAATTTCTTTCCTTGCCAACCACTTCATCTCACAGTAGCACTTACAATCTACATCCTCAATTATTTGCTGGATGTATTCCAATCTCTGTTTTCCTCTGCAATTTTTGCCTTCTACAGTTCCCTGTAGCACCACGGACGTTGTTTCCTGATGTCTTAATAGATGTCCTATCATCCTGTCCTCCTTGTCAGTTGTTTTCCACATATTCGCCGCGCGGGGTAGCCACGTTTCGCGCGGCTTCCCCCATCGGAGGTTCGAGTGCTCCCTCCGGCATGGCTGTGTGTGTTGTCCTTAGCGTAAGTTAGTTTAAGTTAGATTAAGCAGTATGTAAGCCTATGGACCGATGACCTCAGTGGTTTGGTTCCATAGGATCTTACCACAAAACTTCCAAAAAAAGTCCCACATATTCCTTTCTTCTCCGATTCTGCACACAACTTCCCATTCCTTACGTTATCACTCCACCTAATTTTCAACATTCATCTGTAGCACCACATCTCAAACGCTTCGATTCTCTTCTGTCCTGGTTTTCCAAAACTCCTTGCTTCACACCCATACAATACTGTGCTCCAAACGTATTCTCAGATATTTCTTCCTCAAATCAAGATCTATATTTGATAGTAGTAGCTTTCTCTTGTCCAGGAATGCTCTTGATGCCGCTGCTACTCAGCTTTTGATGTTCTCGTTGCTCCATCCGTCATTGGTTATTCGATTTACAGCACAATTAATATGTTCGTATCACAATGACCAAGGCAAGTGTACAACGGTATGCACATAAGAAGTTAATGAGGATCCTCGGTGTTGCTTCCCAGCGTCTGGTTACTGTAACACAGAAACAACCTTCGGCAGCATACTGTGATGAGAGACTTGTCGTTGCAGGAAGTGAGAGCCCAGTGAGCTGTTTTGGCAGACAGGGAGACCCACACTCACGTAAGAGGACCTTTCTCCTGGCCCTCTGCGAAGTTTTTCTAACGCGATGTCCACACATGAGAATGGCCAGCTCACCATCTTCATTTCGCCAGTCAAATCACAACTTTCAGAGCCGTTCCACAACGCTCTCTGTTCTCATTCCAGAGGGTACCCAAACTCGCCAACAAATTTCCATTCTGAATGCACCCTTCATCATTATCTGCAATGAGGTCCTCTGGCATCTGCGACTGCCATGTTCACCTGTGTCGTCCGTTCGCCCCTTGTCTTCGTCAAGCGCCTTTTGCTACTGTGCAGATATCTGTGTGTCCGTAGCTGGGCAAAACCTGGGCTCGGAAAGCATCTGCCTCACCTAACCTGCCGGGGTGGCCGAGCGGTTCTAGGCGCTACAGTCTGGAACCGCGCGACCGCTACGGTCGCAGGTTCGAATCCTGCCTCGGGCATGGATGACTTTTATGTCATTAAGTTAGTTAGGTTTAAGTAGTTCTAAGTTCTAGGAGACTGATGACCTCAGATGTTAAGTCCAATAGTGCTCAGAGCCATTTGAACCTCACCTAGTCAGAACAGTGGCGCCCAACTGCCCTCCTGCAGCAGAAATTCGAGTCCACTGCCGGAGGTTGCGGACGAGTTTCAGCACCTCTCCGCCTCAGCACAGCTCGACGTCCCATCTGGCTAATACCATACGACCTATGCCTGTTTCTGTATATGGATATCTCATCCAAGTGGTCGTGCTCTGTGCGAACCGATCCAGTGACAGTAGTGAGTACTCAAACCGTCTGTCTAACACCTACGACTGTCTCACAGCCGCGCGGGGTAGCCGTGCTGTCTCGGGCGCCTTGCCACGGTTTGCGCGGCTACTCCCATCGGAGGTTCGAGTCCTCTCTCGGGCCTGAGCGTGTGTGTTGTCCTTACCCTAAGTTAGTTTAAGTTATATTAAGCAATGTGTAAGCCTAGGGACCGATGACGTTAGCAGTTTGGTCCCATAGGAACTTACCACAAATTTCAAATTACTGTCTCGCGTTTGTTGCGTACCATGTCGGAAAGTCGAGGTACTTTGAATACAATGATCGCTTTAATACCAGCAAGATTCTCAAAAATATTGGTCATGAGGAATTCGAGTAGCACTTTTTACACAACGTATTCTGAGAGCTAATGTTCAAGGCAATCAAGTGGAGGATTTATTAACTCGTGAAGAACATATATCATACAAAATATTATTAAGAGGTGTACTAATACATGTGGTACCACGACTCAAGACGGATAAAGAATCATACAACATGTGTAGAAGTAACCGAAGGGAAGTGCGCTGCAACCATTACAGATCATATTGTATGTTAATTGCCTACTATACAATGCTAATAATAATCTCAGAAATTTCTCTGGTGACGAAATTGTACCTTGAAACGCTCCACATATACCCACTCACAAATTTATATGATTTAGAACTCATACAGACATTGGCAGATTTCTTTAAAGGTTCATAAATACGAAACTTTGCACCCCACCTATTGGAATCAGTGACATTGTACAAACAGTTTGTGGAGACAGGAAATGGAAGAATCAGATACGGTCAATCGTAGTTAAAGCAGGCGGTAGACGACAGGTTATCAGTAGGACACCAGCGAAATTCAGTCAGTCTGGCTTCCAAAATGCTCGTGGGGCCCATTCTAGAATATTACTGTGGGCACCACAGCAGACAGCACGACGAGAGGATTTTGGGAGTGTACACAGAGATACGAAGCGTGTCAGGCTTGTCTGTGTTTTGCGAAAGTGTCACAGGAGTGCTGTAAAGCCTAAAGTGGTTGGGGTTTGGAGATAGGGGTCTGCTTTTTCAACAACGAATATTAAGTATGGAATCTGAGACTATACTACAGCCACCCACGCATTGCTGTGCTTGGGACCATGAAGACAGGATTAGATAAATTACTATGCACACAGAGTAATTTGAGGTGACACTCTTTCCGAGAACCTGATGCAAATGGAGGGACAATAACCTCTAGTATATTCTACAATATAAAGTACCTAGTACCAAGAACGTCACAGTGGTTGCTAAATTATGAATGCAGAGACACACTTCTGGCCATTACAACTGTTTTATGAATGTGTGATGTCTGAAGCAACAGACATCATGCAGAATCCGCAGTTGTGATGAATATTATGTAAATTAAAGGTGGAGTCGGGTGAAAGGAAATGCAAGAACAGACAACAGGGGCTATGAATCCACGACCTTGGGTGCAGACGCACATCTGCGTTCGATCTCTAGAGGGAATCTAAAATCAGTGAGTGTGGAGGATATGTGTGAGATTGCAAGTAGGTGGCGCCTGGGTCGGCCGGGGAGCACGCCGGGGATAGTGCGCGCGTTTGCGACAAACGATCTGCCTGGGTGGCGCAGTGGTTAATGCAACCGTCTAGTAAGCAGAAGATCCCTGATTCGAGTCCTTGTTCGCCTGGTCGGACAAACATTTTGACTCTTCGCCGCTCATTCGGTAGATGCAGCTGATGTTATTAGTTTCTTTCCCTTCCTTTCCTTTCTCCCACCTGCACCTTCAATTTATGTAACATTACCACTGTAACACAAGCCCAGACACGATGGACAACATGAGGCCTTGAATTATTTGCTTGAAAGATAATGTTTACAAGCTCTTAAAAACAGTGGACAGACACCGAACTTGACAAATCGGAAATATGGGCGGCTGCTGTCCACCTTACCGACTA
The DNA here is from genome assembly GCF_023898315.1 of Schistocerca nitens. Taxonomy (NCBI): domain Eukaryota; kingdom Metazoa; phylum Arthropoda; class Insecta; order Orthoptera; family Acrididae; genus Schistocerca; species Schistocerca nitens. Next base: position 64,476,963 of record NC_064624.1, read on the forward strand.
TGGGCTACGTACAGAATAGCACCCCATACAATGCTGCCAGCTGCTGCCCATGCATGGGAACGACAAATGCAGCGTGGCCGCCTATGCTCTTCTTGGAGCCTCAACACATTGACACATCCATCGCGATGCTGCAATGAGAATGGCGACTTTCCTCAATAGACGATAGTGTGAGATGCCCTGTTTTCGGGTATCTAAGAAAATCTAAGGATATGGTTGGTTAAAAATCAGCTGAAATTTTCCAAAAATTACGGATTTATGTCCGACATAACATATTTTGGTTATATACATCCGTTTATAGCAAAACTCAGCAGATTAGATTTAATAATTTATATCAAAGAAGTTTTTCATTTGGAGTGTGTACTGAAAGGATGAGCAATTTCAAATTCTCTGTCTCTTAATTTCATAAGGAAAATTCTAAATTCCATACCTATAGAAATGTCGTTTTATTACAAAAAGTACAAAAAGTAATATTGGAATATTCCAGTTCGATTACAATAATGATACTCTTATAACTACATTTATAGTTTCCACATTTGTACATCTTCCATCCAGGTTTCTGAGTCCCAGTACACAGCTCATGTACCCAACGGAAACATTCTAAACATCTTACCCAATCTTCCCCTGATTTATCTTTATGGTATGAGACAGAATAATAGAGGCAGTCCTCATGTGCGCTGTCTTTGTCGTCTGGCAAGAGGAGGGAAACAGAATCCTTAGCAAATGATAACTCATATGTCCATTTTATTTCCTCCCCCCCCCCCCCCCAACTCATTATAGGCACCTTTGTGTTGTTCTGGCTGACCTTTTGGGTGCTTTAGTGTTTTCACCTTTTAGAATATTGTCCTACTTCTTCTAAAATTGCTGCATTGCATTTTAGCTTGTCTTGAGTTGACGACTCTTCCTAAAGCACATTTTCCGTCTACCCTAGAGCCCAGTTTCTCTTCCGAGTTTCCTGACTTTACGTAATCTAAAAGCGTAAATTTTGCCACCTGAAACACTTTCGACGCTTTTAAGAAACCCAATTCATTGCCTTCCTCATATCTTCATCTGTCCAGCCATCTCCTGAAGAGAAATAAAAAGCGAAATCTAGAAAGAGGCACATTTGTCAGATGGTCGAAATTGTCACCCTAACAGTCTCCGAAATTAGGCACCTTTACCTCTAGACAAACATGGTTGACCTATCGAAACATGTAATGAATTACTGCATTCGAAAGCTACTCACAGGTTTCGATAATATATCACCAGTAAATAAGACTAAAAAATCAACTTACCATCCCATTGCGTTGCTTACATTAAGAAACTAAACTAAACTCTGCCCGAATAGGCCATGAAGACCCAACGGTACCGACCGGCCGCCGTGTCATCCTGAGCCCACAGGCTTCACTGGATGTGGATATGGAGGGGGATGTGGTCAGCACACCGCTCTCCCAGCCGTATATCAGTTTACAAGACTGTATCCACTACTTCTTGATCAAGTAGCTCCTTTAGTTTGCCTCACCAGGGCTCAGTCTGCCCGGCTTGCCAACAGCACTTGGCAGATCGGATGGTCACCCATCCAAATGCTAGCCCAGCCAGACGGCACTTCGATGATCTGATGGGAACCGGTGTTACCACCACAGCAAGGCTGTTGGCTGTTTCTTACACTGTGTCTACAAAATATTACATTCAAAAGTATGATATTAAGAAAAAAATCAGCTATAAGCACAGAACGTGGCTGATATGCTTGGCAGTTATCAGGATAGTAAAATGGTGGCAGTGATGGATTTCATCTAGTTTCCGCTTTGAGAGCACTGTCCAAAGAGAAAATAGCCAATCACCTGGTATTGGGCCACTATCAGAAAACAGGGCACCCTACCCTATGGTGTTACCCCAGTGTACAGCTTCGTCATTGGACTCACCAGCGACATCGCACCTCTCATTGCGTCCACGTCCAGATGAGTCGCCACCATGGTCACAGTGGTGATGGCCAGCTGAAGCGCTGATGTACTGCTCGTAGAAACATGTAGTGCACTTCATGCCTTGTTGATGTTTGTCCATTGCCCCTATCGTGTTGTTGCAGTTTCAATGGATGGTGTTGTTGATGTAGAGGCAGGTAATTAAAGCCCTGTCTGAGCAGGGTGCAGCCCTCAAGATGACCGGAAAACGTTTTACAGGAAGTCACTGGATGTTGCAACTGTGCGGGACCTCGACACGCCTAGCATCGCGGTGCCGGTTGAGGCGCGCCTGGCTCAGAGTAGCTGGTGTCACGGACCACCGTCGCCTGCAGAGGGAGACCAGCAGCCCAGAGACGAGGAGGGGCGCGGCGGCGCCCTGGTGGCTGTTCGCGGCAGCGTCTGGACCTCTGGCAGGGGACTCAGCGCTGGCCTCGCGTGCCTTGTCGCTGCCGACTGCACCAACCCCTGCTGCGTGCACGGTATGTACACCACTGAAGGCTGCAACCACTGATTATACATCTGATTCTCCTCTCCACTTGTTACATTCCTTCTGTCTGCTGCCACTTGTCCTGTTTCCTTAGACTAAGCATAAGTGGCAACACATCGGCCAGCCACTAGGAGACAGCAGGCTATGACGGCGTAAACACCGCATCTAGCCTCGTAAATGTCCTCCATTAACGAGGAACAGAGTAAGATTGTTCAGGTATAACCCAGCTGAAGCCACACACTAATGATCAGATCCTGCAGGGCCACCAGTGTTCGGAGATGTTGATTGCTATGTTTCAGCCGCTGTTCCAAATACACTGCCAGAGGAAAACTGTACACTATCGTCAAGGGCTGTGTAAGAGTGTTCCTGGGGCCACTCTGCGGCAATTCCAGAAGTGTGGGGTGTCGCATTGTCCTGCTGGAATTGCCGAAATCCGTCTGAATGCATAATGGACATGAATGGATGCAGGTGATCAGACAGGATCACCAGTGAGGGCCTTATCTAGACGTATCAGTGGTCCCATATCACTCCAACTGCACATGCCCCACACCGTTACAGAGCCGCCAGCAGCTTGAACCGTCCCCTGTTGACATGCAGGGTCCATGGATTCATGGGGTTGTCTCCATGCCCGTACACGTCCATCCACTCGATACAATTTTAAACGAGACTCGTCGATCAGGTAACACGTTTTCAGTCATCAACAATCCAATGTCCGTGTTGACGGCCCAATCGAGGCATAAAGCTCTGTGTCGTGGGGTCATCAAGGGTACACGAGTGGACACCTTCCGTTCTGGAAGCCCATAACTATGATGTTTTGCTGACTGGTTCGCACGCTGATACTTGTTGATGGCCTAGCGATGAAATCTGCAGCAATTTGCAGAAACGTTGCATTTCTCGCACATAGAATGATTCTTTTCAGTCATTGTTGGTCCCGTTCTTCCAGGATGTTTTTCCGGCTGCAGCGATGTCGGAGAGCTGATGTTTTACCAGATTCCCGATATTCACGGTACACTCGTGAAATGGTCGCACGACAAAATCCGCAGTAGATGACTACCTCAGAGATGCTGTGTCCCATCGCTCGTGCGCCTATAAAACGACGTTCAAACTCACTTAAATGTTGATAACCTGCCATTGTAGCAGTAGTAACCGGTCTAACAACTGCGTCAGACACTTGTTGCGTTATACAGGCGTTGTGACCGCAGCGCCGTATTCTGCCTGTTTACATATCACCGTATTTGAATGCGCATTCCCATACCAGCTTCTTTGGTGCTTCTGTAATTTGAATACTGAAGAGTTTTAGTCATTCATTTCTGTCAGAGATTTGCGATAAAATGGCGCTGATAAAGTCTGTGCAGCTTCTGTTTTCACTCTATAGGCATAACGGTGCTGAGTGTCTAGGTAAACAGTTTCTGATAGTTTCGTTCTGTGTGTACAACCACGCCCCGACGACGAATAAGTACTCCTGGTTAACAGTTTCAGCCATATGTACAGGGTAGCGTTGTAGGCCTGCAAGAAAGAACATACATTTATAGACAGACTGCCCCACATGTAGACCTCAAAGCACCGGCGCAGAGTCGCAAGTTTCAACACTCGTCTGCGGAACATCACCCTTAGTTTAGGTCTCCGAGCTTCTGTACAGTACAGACGCACGTCAAGTGAGACGCGTTGTGTGAGCGGCGGTGGCCGACCGAACATCATCTAGGGAATAAATAGGGGACGCGATGTACCTGGTGTGTCATCAGGGACCACAGAGAACCGCCAGCTTGCATCAGCATTAATGTCACATGTGCCTCTAGCCAGGCTACTGGTGACACCATGACACTACTAGAGGTGGCTACTCTGGTGCTGTGAAATTGAACAAAGAGTGGAATGGCGCTCCTGTCTTCAGTGATGAGAGTAGGTTCTGTCTATACGTGAGTGACGTACATATACGTCTATGGAAAAGACCTGATAAGCTGGCTATTCCAGACTGCATTCCCCCATAACACACTTGTGCCATTCCTCGGGGTTCATGGTGTGTGGTGGGAGGCATCAATTACAGTCCCCAGTCACATTTGGTGTTTCCGCAGAGTAAATTAACCAGGGCCCGCAACATTCCACAGGTTATTATTCAGGTGAGGCTCCCAGTTTTTCGACGGGAAGGTGATGTGCCTCTTCAGCAGTATGATGCACATCCACATATGGCTGCTGTGGCGCAACGTTCTCTTCATGATGTTCAACAACTGCCCTGGCCAGCAAGATCACCAGATGTCTTGTCAACTGAATATGCACCAGACGTAAGTGGAAACTTACTCGTTTTGCAGGGCCTGCATGAACTGTTGCCGAATTGCAACAACATGTGAAAGATGTTTGGAACACGATACTGGAGTACGAAGAATAGAACGGTGTTCCTTTGGACATGCATGCATACCAGATGGAACACAGGCACTGGAATGTAGTAATTATCCTCCGATATTAACCAGCGTCTTTCAATTAAAATGTTCCCTCCGTAAAGGAATTACAAAATGATTGTACAGCAACAGGTTGTGATGCAGGGACAACTATGTATGGAAGTTTGGCTCTGGCCTTGAGGCGTGCACGGATAGCCAAAGGGGTTGAGGCGACCACTCGCGTACATCAGGAAATCCTGGTTCGAGTTCCAGCCTGGCTCAAATTTTCACTGATGTCATTGCCGTATACATTTGACGCTTTTTCGTATTCGCAACTGCGAATACGCTTCATGTATGTCTGGGATACTCTGTCATTGGATGCTATTCGGCACATTTATGATAGTCTGCGTTCAAGATTTCGCGCCTGCGTTGTTGCTGGAGGGGGGGGGGGGGGGACGACGACACTGTCTATTCATGTGATTGTGACTGTGAATGTGGCAAATCTGTTTCGCTTCTTGTCCCACAGTCAAGTGATAATGTTATGGTAGCCTAAGATAACAAACCTGTTTTCAGTTAAATAAATATAAGCTGAAGAACATCAGGTGCTTCCCTTACGATATTACTGTCACGTTCTGTCAGTCACTGAGGAGGAGTTCAGATACTTTATTTTCTTCCAGTCGGACTTAAGTCTTAATAAAAATCAGTTGTATTATACATCACAATATGTCCATAACGTGCTAAGGGAAGATATCAGAATACTGAAATCTGGAACTGTGAGCCTCTGAAGTGTAAGTACAATTCAGAATTGAGATAAAGAAATAAGTAGATGAGCTTTCCTGGTTGGACAGCAAACTAACTGATTATGGCCGAAGCAGAAAGGATATAAAATGCGGACTGCATATAGCTTCAAAAGCATTTCTGAAAAAGAGCAATTTACTGACATCTAATACAAATCTAATTTCCCGAGTGTAGACTCGTACAGAAGTGAAATGTGGGCGGTAAGCACTTTCGACAAGAAGATAATAGAAGTGCATGAAATGTGGGTTACAAAAGAATGTTGAAGGTTACATGGGTAGATCGATTAACTAATGAAGAGTTACTGAATCAAACAGGGTGACGATGATCTTAGCTTTGTGGTGCACTCAGCTGCATGGTCATGAGCGCCGATGCAAAGTCCCAATTTTTTACACACTCCAATCTAGCCACTGTCATGATTGATGATGATGATGAAATGATGAGGAAAACACAAACACCCAGTCCTCCAGGTAAATAAAATCCCCATCCCACCTGCGAATCGTACCCAGGACCCCATAATGCAGAGGCAGCAACGCTAGCCACTAGGCCGCGAGCTGCAGGCGAAAAAAACTGCAAAGAATTTATAGTACAGTTTTACTGAAAGAAGGGTATGGCTGATAGTACGCATTCTGAGGAATCAAGCCATCGTCTTTTTGGTAGGGGGGCAAGTGTGTGGGGTAAAATAAATGTAGACGGATACAAATGCTTGAATACAGTCGGCAGGTTCAGACAGATGTATGCTGCAATAATTTATCTGGATGAAGAGATTTGCACAGGACAGTGTCGCTTGAAGAACTGCATCAAACCAGTCTTCGGACCGAAGACCACTAAAACAACTCTGCAGCTCGAGGTTATAACCACAAGGTTAGCGTTGCTGCCTTCTGATCACGGCGTTCCAGGTTTGATTCCCGACCGGGTCGGTGATTTTCTCTGACTGTGGTCTGGGTGTTTGTGTTGTCCTCATCATTTCATCATCATTCAGGAAAATGGCGAGACTGGACAGCGCAAAAATTGGAAATTCGCGAGGGCTCTGATAACCACGCCATTGAGGGCCCCGCAAACCGGAATCTTCATCATCATCACAAAAACAAATAGCAATGGAAATTGCAATAATGACAGCAATAAAATTGTTTAACATTAACTGTGCCAGTAACGGGAGAAACGAAAATCTGAAACTTGCTGACACACCAGAACTGTGTGTCAGACTGCGGCTCAGAGGCAGCCCCCATTCTTCCGCTGCGTTTACCGACTGCAATACCGAGGCAAGAGCTTCGCCTCGCACTCACAGCTTCAGTCCTGACACCGCCTCCCTTCCGGAACTCACACTGGAAATGGTAGTCACGTTCCCAGCATAGCACTGGAACTGTTGGCAAAACAGGGAAACATCCACGTCCAGCAGAGGGATCGGTTATCTGCTTTCCATAAACAGTTTTCGAGCCTTTGCATGCATTCGCTGACTTACACTACGTGCTGAATTATGAAATGTGTAGAGTCTTGTACCTCAAGGAAACAAGGGAGCGGACGTTGTTATGAGTGGCCAGTATCCTCTTTCTACAACACAAATGCGCACGTGAAGTAATATCATTCTTTATTTACATAAACTGAATACTTAACTTTAATAGAGTCCATGTCTTGTGATGCAAGCTCTTCAGTAATAGTCCTCATGAAGACAATAATGGTAATCTTGTTTTGTTTAATTCTCTAATATTACCTGTGAGTATTTCATTGCACGTCAGTAGCTTTTATTCAACTAGTTTTGTTGTTTCTGCAAGTGGTGCTGAGGTGTAAAAGTTCTCCATATCAAAAGAAATGAGTGAAGCTGTGTGTTGAATGTGCAAGTTTTTCAGTTGTGTTTGAAATTAATTTTTGTTGTTGATCATTTCATAATGTTGTATCTTGACTGTGTTACGTGTTTTTCCACATGGTATGATGGTGCATTTATGAAATTTATGACTAGCCTCACAGGAATATTTGGTTTCTGAAGCTCGGGTTGATTTTTGGGTGCAGATGTTTTTGGGTTCTTTTGTGTGAGGTGTTGTTTCTGTCTAACAGTGAGTATATGTCTGATGCCCTTGAGGTTGGTTTTGTGTGTGTGAAAATGTGCCTCTGGACCAGATTTCTGTTTTGTGATGATTGAGTAAATGATTTCTTCTGTTTTTCTATGTATTGTTCCATACTAATAAGTACTGTGGTGTTTCCTTTATCAGCTCTATTGATTATGATGTTGCTGGAGTGTAGGTTTTTTTTTTGTAGTATCGTTTTCTAGTTCAGGTTTCCTGTTATGATTTTTATCTGACATGGTGATCATGTTGTTTCTTTCATCTTTACCAGTTCACGTGTTAGTGCTACATTTAGTGCTACTTTGTCCTTTCTCTTCCTCTGTCTGACTGCTTTCTGTGTCTACAATCACAATTTTTATGTAGTGTTTGTCTGTCATGGTAATAATGTTGTGCTCGTGAACTTTTCCTGGTATCTGTGCTTCTTCCTCTTTTAATTCCGTATTTGTGGCATTTAGTAGTTTAGGGTGGAATGTGTGAAGATGTATCTGTCGCACTTTGTGTATGTATCTTACAGTTTGTGTTTACTAGCGATTATTTTACTTTTGTATGTGATTTTGTTCCATTTGTATTTCAGTGTTTTTGCTGTCAAGTGTTTAATTTCCTGTGGCATGCTAATCATCACTTTAAGACTGTCAATAAATGCAAATAAGCGGCAAACTACATCACGTGACATTCTATTAGGCATGAATATCTTGCTATAAAGCGATTTGATTTTTAATTTTAATCGAGTTTGTCAAGTAAAAGATTTTGTTCTTTCTGCCACCAATAAGTTTTTTCTGACGTTTACATTTACATAAGGTGGAATTAGAGCATTTATTTTGGCTTTTTTAAGTTGAATATGAAGTCGTGGATGCTGTTGTATAGTCTGAGACGAACATTCTTGCAATTATCGTATAACCAGATGGAACACATTAGACGTGGCTATATCGTCATTTTTTTGTTTTCAGTCGTTCCTTTATTGATTCTGTATTGTTGAGCATGCAGCTAAGTTAATGGCTGTTTGTACTGGACAATACGTATTTCGCTCTTTTTTCTTTGTGAAGCATTCTAAGTGGCTGTAATACATGCTTGCTTTTCTTACAATGATTTTGCTATATAATAATTACCAATTTTTCACTAATTAAGGTTTTTCTTCTTCTTCTCTTTATATTAGGTGAGAAACCACTCTTTGTAGCACATGTTTGGAGAGGTTAAATTATGTTTTGTTTCTACTTATCAATTGAAGTCTCATTACTGCCTGTGTGCCACTGTGAGGCTACAATTGTGTGGTCTACATACCCAGGATGTCAATGCTTTTAGAACCCATTTAGACTTAACACCTTACTTCCTGATTACTGTGTGTGCTATTCACAAGTGTTATTCCGTGTTGTTGTTCACTCATCTTTTGTTGAGTTGTATTGTCTGTTTTAGCTTAATATTCTTTCGTTTCATGCGTGTGTTTTTCATTATTCTCTGGTTTTCATTATTTTAGTGGTTAACATGATGGACTGTTGATAACAGATTTCATAAGTGAATGCCTGTACAATGAGCTAGCGATGGATTAAAGAGATACCTGCAAGATGTATTGGTGTGAACCCAACACCTCGTTCTAATAACTTTCTTTTGGGAAACTTCAGTTTCAATTTACCCAAGAATATTATCCCATAAGGCATCATTGAAAGAAAAAAAAATGCAAATTAAATTGACTTACTGACTGTTATATCACAAAAGTTGGAAGCTGTTCTGATGTCAAAAATAGCTAGTTGTAATAGTTTTAGCAGGAGTACTATAAGGTTTTCCCAGTTCGAGTATTCATCAAAATGCACACCTAAGAACTAATGAAATATTAAATGCTCTTAGTAACCGGAAGTGACCCCATGTGACTTTTTGTGATCTCTCAAAGGCTTTTGACTGTGTAAATCATGGAACACTTCTAGATAAGCTCAAGTACTGTGGTATAAATGGGATTGCACTGAAATTGTTTAAATTATACCTAACTGGAAGAGTGCAGAAAGTCGAAATAAGCAGTTCACATAATATGCAAAAACTGGTGATTTCTCAAACTGGAGAACAGTCAAGAATGGGGTGCCACAAGGTTCGGCCTTGGGTCCTCAGCTGTTCTTAATATATATTAATGACGTGCAATTCTATATTCACGAAGATGCAAAGCTGGTACTTTTTGCTGATGATACAAGTATAGCTATCACAACCAACAGACAAGAATTAATTGGTGAAATTGTAAATGATGTTTTTCAGAAAATCATTAAGTGGTTCTCTGCAAATGGGCTCTCATTAAACTTGGACAAAACACAGCATATACAGTTCAACATAGTAAATGGAATGGCACCATTAATAAATATAGACTTTGATCAGAAATCGGTAGCTAAGGTAGAATATTCCAAATTTCTAGGTGCATCCATTGATGAGGGGTTGAATTGGAAAAAATACACTGAAGATCTGCTGAAACATTTGAGTTCAGCTACTTATGCTATTAGGGTCATTGCAAATTTTGGCGATAGACATCTCAGTAAATTAGCTTACCACACCCACACCTTTTGTCATTCTCTGCTTTCGTATGGCACCATATTCTGGGGTAACTCATCATTGAGTAAAAGAGTGTTCATTGCACAAAAGCGTGTAATCAGAATAATTGCTGGAGCTCATCCAAGATCATCCTGCAAACACTTATTTAAAGAGCTAGAGATCTTCACTGTACCAACACTATATATATATATATTCACTTATGAAATTTGTTATTAATAGCCCAAACGAATACAAAAGTAATAGCAGTGTACATGGCTACAACACTAGAAGAAAGGATGATCTTCACTATTCAAGGTTAAATCTAACTTTGGCTCAGAAAGGGGTAATTATGCTGCCACAAAAGTCTTTGGCCATTTACCTAATAGCATCAAAAGTCTGACATATAGTATTTAAAAGGAAATTAGAAGAATTTCTTAATGGCAACTTCTTCTACTCATTAGATGAATTTTAGGATATAGTAGGTGAGTAATTTCCCCAACACCCACAAAAACATTAAAAATATTAAGTGTCATCTAATATTTAGTGTAATGTAATATCTTGTATAGACACCTGTTATTAACCTGGCACGTTCCACATCAGTACCAAGTGTTGTATTCATGATCTATGGAACAAGTACAAATCTAATCTAATCTAATCTAATATAGATGAGCTTTTAATGGTGTTTTCTGAGAATTGTTTGGTGATTCTCTGAAGATGACCTCACCACAAATTTTGAGAATCCATGCTACATTTATTTCTGTAAAACAAACAGAGCCACACAAACAGCTGATGTAGCACATGAACAGGAGTCAGTAAACAGTGCAGAATGCTGCAGTTCTTTGAGTGTAGATACTGACGAAAATTAGAACTGGAGGAAGTTGCTGCTCAAGAAACTGAGTTGAGCTTCATTTACTCTTCGTATAATTATGGTTTTGGAAACAAACGAATGAAACTCTTGAAAAATTTTACACATTTTCACTAAAAAAAATTCTTACAGAATAATTGTCTGGGATAGCTTATCACTTAGAAAGGAAATATTACACAAAAGCGAGGAGTAAGATCTGCGCAGATGTCACGCAAGGTATCTCGCCGTTTCTGGGATTTGGGGAGCTGAGCCTGACACCAGAGAGAATCCGCCCGCGCGTGAACGATTTAGGCTGGAAGGCTGGCGAGCTGACCGGACTGGGCATGGGTTTTAGGTGGTTTCCCACGTGCCGCTAGGTTCGATACGTAGGAACTGTACAAGTTAGGTAAATTATTCGAATCATCTGACACCTGGCTAAGTGAATTCCAGGCTGGTTACCACGTTACATGCTACATAGACATTTAGTACACGTTTTCACACTTCCACAATGGATTTACTCTACAGATAGACAGATGGTGTACACTGATTCCGTATTGTTGACTGTAAATGTGTAGTCTACTTGAACCCACAGTCTAACCACCGGTTTGGCCGAGGTCTCTAACGCACGCTTGTGCAGTGGCTCTATACCCGGAGCTAAACTGGTTAGAGCCAAGTGGTGGAAAAAATTACCACTGCCAGTATTTGGCCGTCAAGGGGAGGAGAGGTGGTGACGTAATGTTGCTGGTCACCAGACTTGGCGCCAACGCCCTGGTTTAACTGCCAGGCCTCTCTGCAGTGCCGGATGATGTGAGGGCGTGCGACACTGTCGATGGTGATCCGTCTGTCGGATGGGGACGTTAAGCTCTGCGGCCCACATGGTGCTATTCGGAAGTAGTCGGTTATGTGCCGGGAATGGCTCCCTTATTTCACCATCATCATAATCATTATAGGCATATTCGTCATCACACAATACAAGCATTACGCTACACTACACACACACACACACACACACACACACAGGATGTATATGTAGTATTACACCAAGTTGGTTTAATGGAGCGTCTTCGAAATAAACAAACAAAAACCAACACAGCATAAGCGAGCAGTAAGGATAATGTGTAGTGGTCACCCATGATCGTCATGTAGGTGTGTCGTTTTCAAGGGGTTAGGCATCTTATTTGCACTATGACGACACATATATTCGCTAATGGAATTTGTTATAAATAATGCATCACATTTTCAGAAGAAGTGTGACTTCCATACTTTCACCACGGAGATATCGACAGTAGGTTATCCATATTTCCCCAGCACCATCGCTGTTTTCTTTCAGGCTGCGGCCGACGTGCCTGCAGACGCAATCCAGCACGGAGGCCCCGTTTGATGCAAGCAGAGCCAGCGGCGACGCAGCTACGCCCGCTGGACGCGTCGTCGGCTGTCGAAGCTGACTGAGGTGGCGACACACGCAGTGCGCGTCGCACGGAGAACAGTCCCAGTACAGCGACGAGCGAAGCGGAAGTCTTTCCGCAGGATGAATAAACCACCGGATCTCAGCCTCATTCATTTTTCCTTTCAGAATGACCTGCTGCCAACACACAGTCGTAACAGAAAATTATTCGTTAGTTTTATGTGTACTTACTTATACTCTACGCTTTCAGAACGACAACGACTTCAACTAAAAGTTTTGTGGACCATGTCCAGAAATTATGGTTTACTATTCCGATACCAAAATCGTCAGGCCAGCCCTTCCTTCGCATGAGCCGAAGGATTAGGACCACTGCCCAGCGCGAGACAGAATGCCAGGAGGAGGGTTCAAATGGCTCTGAGCACCATGGGACTTAACAGCTGTGGTCATCAGTCCCCTAGAACTCAAAACTACATAAACCTAACCAACCTAAGGACGTCACACACATCCATGCCCGAGACAGGATTCGAACCTGCGACCGTAGCAGTCGCGCGGTTCCGGACTGCGCGCCTAGAACCGCGAGACCACCGCGGCCGGCGCCAGGAGGAGGGGCTGTGGGAACGTGACGCGCTGAGGAGTGTGCAGCGTCGCAGCAGAGAAGAATGTGGAGTAATTCTAGAAATGACCAGGGCTGCAAAGTGGGAAAACAGTTGACACATGCGACTCTGACAAAGCACAGAGTGTTATTAGCCGATGCATGGGAATGAAACGGGTTGGAGGACAGAGAAACCACAGGAAGGAGACAAGGTGTCGGTAGGGGACGCCTTATCGCAGGTTGTGGAGGTCAAAATCTTGCCCTCTCTGTAGTGCAGGTTTGGCGGTGATCTGTGGCCAACCTGACGGCAGAGCACAACCCTGGTGCTGACGGCCCTTACCTGTTACCGTGGTGGCACGACGACATCGTGAGCTGCGACTGCAGAGAGTACACCGAGTTTGAACAGTAGATCAATGGTAACTCGTCTCCAGATAAACAGATTTGTTTGATACACCAGATCGGTGGTCGGGTTGCTGATACGCCATCATCCACGAGAGCAGCTGCAGCAGACCCCAGACGTGAGTCGGTGGGGAAAGTGTTTTGCGTGACCTGTGCGCATACGTCTGCTGCTGTACACCTCCGTAAACCTACCGTGGGTTTGTCGAAGACATGCCATCCTGAATGCCGGCTGTATTGCGTTCCACAGATGGACCAACACGCCATGTGACTCATACATTTACACATGGTTAAAATATTTGATCGGCTTGCTTACGATTTCGTCGGATTTGGATTCTATAACACCAACACTTCATGGTACTCATCATTTTCACTAGTTCATAAATAATGTTTTATTTCTATTTTCCACATAATTTGTTAATATTCATGTTGATTTGTAATTTAGCATTTAACATGTACATTTTCTGTATGTGAATTGTGAACTGTGACATATTGTATAGTGTATATATTATTCGTCCGTTTTGTTACAGTCCTAGTTACAATTTTTTTTCTCAAACTGAATCAATAGATGCGAGTTGCTGTTTTTTTGAGTCGTACGATACCATTTTTGTTTTCATTTGTGCAGTACCTCATTTTTTGCACATGAACATGGGTTTTTATTGTACTCATCCATTATATCTGGTTTTTATTCTGTGTCACATTTATAAGAATATTCGGTATGCTTTCTATGTAAAAGTATGGGCAGCCTAGAAATCCAGCAAAGCAGGTAATTTTAACGAACGAAAATGAAGGAGATGTTACATCTCGTAAACTGAAAACAATTTAATGAAATAAATTATTGTAAGAACTCTAATTTCGTTGAGACCATCACAAAATCACAGAGAATATTTTGTTTTAGTGGCTGAAGATATACACTGAAGAGCCGAAGAAACTTGTACACCCGACAAATACATCGTGTAGGGCCCCCACGAGCACACACAAGTGCGGCAGCAAGGCGCGGCATGGCCTAGACTAATGTGTGAACTGGTGGTGGAGGGAACTCAAATCATGAATCCTGCAGCGCAGTCGATAAATCCGTAGGAGTACGACGGGGGGGGGGGGGGGGGAGATCTCTTCTGAACAGCACGTTGCAAGGCATCCCAGATATGCTCAATAATGTTCGTGTCTGGGTAGTTTGGTGGCCAGCGGAACTGTTCAAAGTCAGAAGAGTGTTCCTGAAGCCACTCTGTAGCAATTCTGGATGTATAGGATGTCGCATTGTCATGCTGGAATTGCCCAAGTCTGTAGGAATGCACAATGGATATGAATGAATGCAGGTGATCAGTCAGGACGCTTACATATGTGTCACCTGCCAGAGTCGTATCTAGACGTGTCAGGGGTCCCATATCACTCCAATTGGAAACGCTCTAGACAATTACAGAACCTTCACCACCTTCAACAGTCCTCTGCTGGCATGCAGAGTCCATGAATTGATGATGTTGTCACCATATCCGTACACGTCCATCCGCTCGATATAATCTGAAACGGGACTCATCCGATTAGGCAACACGTTTCCAGTCATCAACAGTCCAACGTCGGAGTTGAAGGGCCCAGGTAAGGCGTAAAGCTTTGTGTTGTGCAGTGAACAAGGGTACAAGAGCGGGCCTTCGGCTCCGAAAGCCCATATCGATGATGTTTCGTTGAATGTTTCGCACGCTGACACTTGTTGATGGTCCAGCACTGAAATCTGCAGCAGTTGGCGGAAGGGTTACACTTCTGTCACTCTGAATGATTATCTTGAGTCGTCGTTGGTCCCGTTCTTGTAGGATCTTTTAGCGGCCCCAGCGATGTCAGAGATTTGATATTTTACCGGATTCGTGATATTCACAGTACACTCGTGAAATGGTCATACGGCAGAATCCCCGCCTCATCGCTACCTCAGGGATGCTTTGTACCATCGCTCGTGCACCGACTATAACACCACGTTGAAACTCATTTGAACCTTGATAACCTGCCACTGTATCAGCAGTAACCGATCTAAAAACTGTGTCAAAACTTGTGTTATATAGGCGTTCCCGACCGCAGCGCCGTATTCTGCCTGTTTACATACCTCTGTATTTGAATACGCTTGCGCATACCGGTTTCTTTGGCGCTTCAGTGTATATTGGTATAGGGGGAAACATTGTTCTCCGAAATATGTTACGAGATTATTAATTTATACACTGCACACGTTGGATTCACAAACTATACAGCGAAGTATGTTATAGTATATACTATATTATACGGGGCTATACTATACGATAAAACCGTTGGAATAGACTGTTCAACGTGGATGACCTATAACTGTGAAATAAAACTACATAATATATTTATATTTCAAATCACAATCCCAGTAGTTATTGGTAACTATCTTATAGATTTAATAAAGCATCCAACATCTGACTACAGAAAAGTTTTAAATATTTCTTGGCTAAAAAACATGGCATTACCAGCTGGAGACGATTACAGAATGGATCGCTGCTCGATCCCTAAGCAGCTCTGTTTAGGTTGTAAGGTGTTAATGGCATTTCGAGTTTTTTGTGTTGTCGATGTGCATGCCAGAGAGAGAGAGAAAGAGAGCATGTTACGTTACTGTTAAGCACTCTTTGCTCCTGTCGTGGTTTGGTCTTTGCCTCTGCACAGTCTGATTCATTCTTAGTTGAAGTGTGGTAGTTGATGGACGTGTTCAGTGGTGCTGCGTCGACTTGTGATGGAGTCTGTTAGATGAAGGAAGAACGATTGTAAAGGACAGCAAGGGTGAATATGATGTATATGTTGCTAAATCATTGTTCACTTTGTTACGCATGGTACTGTTCAGACCAATGTTATGTGTACAGATGACGCGAGATTTTACTGTATCTTTTTGAATAAACACTTCTCTAAAATCGTTTCTTGGAACATCATTTCACAGGAACAGTTACTCTCCCCACCCCACTGTTTATCATTATGCATCACCACGTGAAACAGTTCGAATATATATTTAGAAACAGAAATCTAGCTTAGCCATAGCCTGCTTTCTGTTTGCTGTTGGGCTTTCGAGAAATCTGCAATAATATTTTCAAGACGCAAGGTAAGTGGAAATTTTGATTGGGGCCACATAATTGGTTCAAATGGCTCTGAGCACTATGGGACTTAACTTCTGAGGTCATCAGTCCCCTAGAACTTAGAACTACGTAAACCTAACTAACCTACGGACATCACATACACCCATGCCCGAGGCAGGATTCGAACCTGCGACCGTAGCGGTCCCGTGGTTCCAGACTATAGCGCCTAGAACCGCTCGGCCATCTCGGCCGGCGCGACATAATGGTTTTACGTAAGTTTGGCGTTTAATACAAAGAGAAGTTGAATTCATATCAGTTACAGTTCAGTTCAAATTAGGCTCTGTTTAGTCAAGGGTTAGCATACGAGTTTATGTTGGATAACAGTTTGTGAGTACATAGTTTTCGTAACATGCAGATTTTTAAAGACTGGGGGGGTAAATGTGCGCTAAATTTCATAAGAAACAATATTGTGGGGAGGATGCATACGGCGACCTTGGTGCCAGGTTAGTTAGTTGATTCTCTTGGTAATATGTAGTCAGATAATGTTGATTTTCTCGAAAGTAAGAGATGCCGCTGCGTTAATTTTACTAATGTTGCACTTCTTCTTCAGGCAATGACTTTAAAATCATGTGTCCAATTTGTGAAATTTTATGTCGTGTGACGCTTATTGATTACTCTATTATATAAACTGTCGGCATAATAGTACACTTTCTGTGTGAATTTGATTCATTGTTCAGTATTGGCGTGGACAGTAGTAAAGTTATATTTTTGTTTGCTTGATCACTGTAGGAATTTTGTTTATCCTAAAAATCAGTATTTCAGCATGTTTGGTACAACAGAAAAAATATCAAAATCCGTCGTAGCACAAGTGAACAGGGTGTTGCAAAATAACGATTTAGCACAGAATGAAATGAACTACGTCGAGCAATTTGCAAATACCAGTAGTTTACGCCAGACTCCAGCAAATTGCGCTGATCCACAATTATTAACCAATTTATCAAACAATAATGAAACAGAACAAGCGATAGGTAGTGAAAACGCAAATTAAGAAGTTGAGTTGGTCGGCGATAAGTCGCCACAGTCTAGCGAAGGCTTAGAAATGTCACCACAGTCGCGGGAATTTTACAATAACTGGTAACAGACACGTCAGAATCAGGTTTTGCTTAATGCCTTTTGATCGAACACAATAGGCAATGACGTCAATGTGACTGGTGAGCCAGTCCTTAAAAGAATTCTTGGAAGTCAGTAATGCAAGCACAGTTGACAAAATTTACAGTATTTTCTGCATTTCTATCATGTCTGGCTGAGGAGCAGGGTTACAGTAGCGCATGGGGCGTGGAAGTACCTCCCCTCCTCCTCCTCCTCTTCCATACACCCCTGACACGTGGCCAGATGCAACGATGCTGGTGTTATGATTCCCACTATGACCTTGGAGACAAAGAGGAGCTCATTATGATGACATGAGTCCCAGTCCCCTCGCTCTCCACCTCCTAGGCTTTGTCAGGTAGCTGGATGTCATGAGTCCCATGAACTCCTTGGAGGTAAGGAACTGCTCGTAATGACCTCAGCAAAATATAACAAGCACAACTGCATTAGTATGGTAGCATACACGGAATGACACTGAAGATAAAAAAGAGCTGGTGCTGACGACTGCGAAATATAACAAGTTAGATCGTATGGCGTTTCTGGAAAAGACCTTTAGGTCAGGATCATAGTTATCCAGTGCCAGCAGTCCCACACTACTTACTGTCTAATCCATACTGCAGACACAGTGGTATATTCAGTCTGAGGTAAGAACTTACGATGCATTCCAATCATATAGATTATATGGCAGTAAGCTGTATATGACGCAGTTTTCGCTAGTTTAACATAAGGCTTATTTCCGCTCTTACCAAGTACTTTTCACTAACGAAATAATGTAGAGATTGCTTCAAACACCTTGGGAGTATGCAGCTGGGTGAAGTCTTCGGCAAACACCGATATTTCGCCATTTTCGACTTGAAATTGATGGAGTGTTCACCTGTCCAAACATCAGCACGTGTTGAAGATGCCACTTAGCTGTAGTCCTGTAAGTTGTATAAACGTTTTATATGCTGGGAAAAAGAGAATAGAAGCTTTCAAAACGTGGTGCTACAGAAGAATCCTGAAGATTAGATGGGTAGATCACATAACTAATGAGGAAGTATTGAGTAGGATTGGGGAGAAGTTTGTGGCACAACTTGACCAGAAGAAGGGATCAGCTGGTAGGACATGTTCTGAGGCATCAAGGGATCACCAATTTAGTATTGGAGGGCAGCGTGGAGGGTAAAAATCGTAGGGGGAAACCAAGAGATGAATACACTAAGCAGATTCAGAAGGATGTAGGTTGCAGTAGGTACTGGGAGATGAAGAAGCTTACACAGGATAGAGTAGCATGGAGAGCTGCATCAAACCAGTCTCAGGACTGAAGACCACAACAACAACATTCTGGGAAAAGCAAATTTCAGACATAGAAGTATTGTTTATTGGTAATGAAAGGAGCATTTTTTAATCGTTGTTGTGTTTTGTAAAGGTCACTCGAGAAATATAACTGTATTGTTTCCTCAAGAGAAAGACTACTTACATTACCTTAAGGATCTCTTCAGCACTGCTCTTATGATAGTGTTACTCGAGTAGTTATATGTACTACATAAGCATGGATGCAAATGAATGGTGATAGGACTAATATTTCGTATTCCCTGTTTCAAAAATAGCAAAAAATTATTTAGTTACGTCTTGTTTAACTTCGCATATGGTCACAGGATGGTAAGGTTGATGGAAACATCTTTATAAGCAGATGGAATGAAATGACCTAATGGCATTTTTGCCGGGAGACTCCACCTGGGGCTTGTTCAGCTGTGTAGTGTAAATCCTTTCGTTATGTGATGCCACTTCCGCTTCTTGCCGTCGATGATGATGAAATGTCAATGACGACAACTCAACATCCAGTCCAAAAGTGGATAAAATTTCTGATCTGACGAGGAATCGAACCCGAATCCCCTGTGTAGCCTTCCAGCAGACACCCCACTGCCTTCACGTGTCGCCTGTCTGCAGCCCAGTGCACAGTGACCCCTCTCACCCTCCCATCCACATCTGCCCCAGCTGCCCACAGTATTCACCGATCTCCATTTCCTCCTCCTCAGCACCCTGGATCCGCCTCCCACCTGTTTCCTCTCCAGGAGTCTCCTGGACAAAAAATTTAGGTTCTTATACTTTAACATGAACACTCACATCAAATGAAGAAAATTATCATAGAAACGAAAGTGTAAGCAATTCCGAATAAAGTTTTGTCCAACAACAAATTAGAAATCTAAAACTGTCCGTTCCATGATACAAGACAGTCCAACAGTCAGTGAATGAGGTAAAAACGTATAGCAGTAGACTCTCCTCGAAATATTCATTCACTTTCCATTTTACGTTCTCACAGTCCATTTTATACCTTACTCAGCTGTCACATTTTGTGATAATTCTTTCCAAACTGTCCACTAGTTTGAATACAGGACGTTTTTGTTAACCAACTGTTGAACTCCACTGACATGCAGATGTAATACAGCTGAAACAAGCCCTTTGTGAGCACCAGTCTCTTCTGACACATATCCCATCGTCAATGAGGTGGGTGGGAGACATCAAACACTTTGACGACAAATTTTTGATGCTATCATTTTTATTAAGTATTTTTTTCAATTATGTCATTAATAATAGCGTCTATTAGGCAAGATGACTAAGTACAACACTAGGTTTAACACAGAAAATCTTTTTTTTTTAGTGAAGTAACGTAATGTCTATACTTTCTTTGAAAAAGTGCGAGTTTTAGTAGCTTAACATTCTCTACTTCCATGGTAAATTTTATGTTGGCTTGGGAGCTGTTCAAGTGTCTTACGAAGTCACCGAGCTGTTCTTCACCATGGCTCCAGACAGCGAAAGTATGATCGACGTATCTGTACCACACCCTAGGTTTGCAAGTCGCCAAGTCCAGTGCCTGTGTTTCGAAATGTTCCATGAAGAAGTTGGCCACCACTGGCCTAAGACGTCTTCCAGCTGTTCGTAGAAATTGCCATTCCACGTGAAATAGCTCGTGGTGAGAGAGCTTTGTGATGTCTTGTGGGAAAATGGAACCGATGTGCTCCAGAGCGTCACTGAGTGGCACTTTGGTAAACAAAGAAACGACATCAAAGCTGACCAGGATGTCGTTCGGTGCAAGTTTGAGTTTCTTGAACTTCTCAGTGAAATATCCAGAGTCCTTTAGGTATGTGTCGGTCTCCCCCACGTGTGGCTGGAGCAGAGAGGCCAAGTGTTTTCCCAGTTTGTACGTCGGTCAGCCAGGAGCGCTAACAATCTGTGCTAGTGGAACGTTGTTCTTATGGATCTTAGGTAATCCATACAGGCGAGGTGGTAGGGCTTCTGTGTTGCACAGGTTCCTCTGTATGTCCACGGCAGAGAAAACACCTTGATTAACCGATTCGTATTCCGTGTGAACCGCTGCGTCGGATCTAATAGGTCTCGGATCTTTTGCTCATAATTTTGAATAGCAAATATGTTTGGATTAATCGCGCCAGTTCCCAGTCGTTTTCTACTATGGACTATTCAAACACTTCGGAGTGCGGTCACTACATTTTATATGGGCAGCTACTAATGATACATTTCTCCTCTGGCGTCATGAAGGGTATTATGGTAATGTTTAATACGTTGGCGGAATGTGTAAGATGTCACATCACTACTTCGCGGAGGCAGAAGCGACTACAGCGAAACCAGTTTGGCAACAGAGGGTGGGCAGTTCGATTGTCGAGGCTCGTCGCCCGCCGTATTCCAAACGATGGATTATATGTGCACCTTTTACACGTTTTAAAAACGTGTTAAAGCTGTAGCAAGACAAAAAGTAAGCCCTTAAAATGCTTATAGTACTTGATATTATGACGAATCATTTTAGTGAGAAGAGTATTAGGACAAGCTCTGTGGACTGTAGGGGCTTCGCGTGTTGCGTTGCAGAGTAGGTCGTAATAAACAAGACGCCAGTGTCGATGTTATGAGGTCTCGGTTGTGTACCATGGAGCGAGGCCTGCCGCGCTGTGTACAGAATGTACGTAAATTTTCTCAAGCAGGTGTCTACACGTGCACATCACGCGTCTCCAGGGCTGCCTTGGCGGCGCTGAGTCGTCGGCACTGCATGTGCGTGTGGACGAGTGTAACAGCGCTACCAACACAGACGCTCAGCTGAGCAGCGACGTGTTTGACGGTGACCTCTCGTTTACCTCGAATGAGAGTCCGCAGCCTCCAGCGTCGCAGGAGTCGCAGCTGTGCGTGGCCGGCGGGCCGGCACACGGGAGGTCCGACGGGTTTGCGCAACGTTGCTGTCGAGACGACGGACGCCTCGCCCCACGACTCACCGTGCTTTTGTTCACTGCCAGCTCCGGCTTGGAAAGCACCTCCGTTGCCATTGTGAAGGCTACGTATCGGGTCACCACCTATCGGAACTTCATGAAACTATGAGGGCTGAAGCGGGAGTATTCCACGACTCCCCACAACATATTCCGCCTTTTTTCAACCGAAACTGGCGGAGAAAAACAAATGTGTAGCGTTACTTACTGAACGTCCCTCGCAAACCCTAAATTATAAATACTGTCATTACTCGCAAAGTACTAATTAGATTTTGAAGAGCGAAATGCTGTAGATTTGGTCTCGTTTAGAAGTACAATACTAACACAAGAAACTACAACAGTTCTATTTCAAAAATCGAAATTGATACCGACATCACTGTGATTTGTACAAGTATGAAAGAGACTATACGTCATTCGCTGAAGCCCTTTTCACAATATTTAATGTGGATGAAAATCGAATTTCAGTATCTTAAGCAAGTCCAGAAATATGACTTGTGCTGCTCAGCTACATCACCGTGTATCTTGCGATGAATGATCAGTGTGTTAATGTGGCCTCACTCGTTTTACGGGCGTCTGTCTACAGCTCCAAATGTGAGCGACCCTTCAGTGATTGAAGGCAAAGTGATTCTGGTGCTGGAAGGCTGCGGCCGCTGCCGTTTAATCACTAACACATGTTACGCAATTTGCTTTTAAACCCTCAGGATACAAAAGTGAACCAAAAGAACCAAGGCCTGCGGAATAGATGACACTCCCTCAGAGTTGCTAAGATGCTTGCTACGCCAGCCATGGTAAAGTAGTTCTCCCTGGTATGCAAAATATAAGAGGCAAGCAATGTATCCCCAGACTTCAAAGAAAATATAATGATTCCTGTTCCAATGGGCGCACGTGATTACAGGTGTGGAAACAGTAGAACTTCAGTTACCCGACCCTCCTTAATTCAGATATGTGGTTCATCTGAATCTTTTTTTTTCTTTTCTTTTCTTAAGTACGGTAACTATACAGTACTGCAGTGGGAATAATCGATGGTGACAATCATTAAATTCAAACACAGCCAGCTGGCAAAAAGGGATCCAAGCGCAGTGTCAGTTAACTAGTCAACATCGGGGTGTGTAGTGGCCTCTTTAGGCCCATCTGTTACGAATGTAAAGGGACGTCACAGAGAAGGTACACGGTCGTGTCCACGGTCAACAAGATGGGTGTCTTGCAGAGGATGGATAAAGGAGAATTGTTGAAGAAAATTGTTGTGGAATTTGTTGTTGGGGCTTCAACGATTTCAGATAGGAAGAGGAAACTCAAACAAATTGAACATCTTGTGGTGGTATTTCCTTTTGTTCGTCTTCGGCCAATGTAAACAATTCGGCAGAGACACCTGTATGGTCCTGCTGAGCACAAACAATGTACGAATCTGTGGTGGTGGTAGTTAGTGTTTAACGTCCCGTCGACAACGAGGTCATTAGAGACGGAGCGCAAGCTCAGGTTAGGGAAGGATTGGGAAGGAAATCGGCCGTGCCCTTTCAAAGGAACCATCCAGGCATTTGCCTGAAACGATTTAGGGAAATCACGGAAAACCTAAATCAGGATGGCCGGAGACGGGATTGAACCGTCGTCCTCCCGAATGCGAGTCCAGTGTACGAATCTGTCTAAAGTTAAATTCACCGATTAGTATACTATATAAAATTCATTGTACGTTTTCCAGTACCTCGGCAAAATTTATGTGAAAATAACATACAATTTGAGTGTTGTCATGAAAATAAATTTAATGTGTTTAAATGGCATTTAACTAATACACATTAGTTAAATGCCATTTAAACACGTTCTGATTCTTTTTCTTTTTCTTTTCCGGGTTACCTCTGTCCCACCTACAAACACACCTGCGTCCACATGACTGCTGTGCATTTCACACTTAAGTGCCTGGCAGAGGAATCACCAGACCACCTCCACACTCTGTCTCCACCTTTCCGTTCTCGAACACCGTGCAGGGAAAACGACCACTTAAACCTTTCGGTGTGAGGTGTGTTGTCTCCTAGTTCACCACAGTGATCATTTCTCCCTGTGTAGGTGGGCGTCAACAAAATATTTTCGCCTCTCATACCCGTGTAACTGTGGCCCAATATCGCGTTAACACAAAATGTCCTGCCCCTCTCTCAAATTTTTCGATGTCTCCCGTCAGTCATGTCTGGTAAGGATCCTGTACTGCGTAGCAACACTCCAGAGGAGAACGGACGTGTTTCGTGTAGACATTCTCTTTGGAAGACCTGCTGCACCTTTCAAGTGTTCTGCCAGTAAACGCCGTCTTTAGTGAGCCTTCCCCGCAACATTATCTACGTGTTCGTTGTATTTTAAGTGGTTCGTAATTGTAATCTATAGATATTTAGCAGAATCGACGGCCTTCAGATTTATGTGAGTTATCGTGTAACAGAAAATTACCGGATTCCTTTTAGTACTCGTGTGGATCGAGTCAACTGCCGCTTCTCGTATCACGCAGATATTTTATAGTTTGCAGCTTCGTCTGGCGAGAGATTCAAATTGAAAACATTTTATTTACCATAAATTTACAAAAACGGATTTTTTCCGATAGCGTGAGAGATGTTGAATTCTTGGGCCGCATTTATACTTGCTTAGAGCCGCATGCGTCCCGTGCGCCGCGCGTTGGACATCCCTGATATAGATTAACGACAGCAGAGGGCACTGTAACACATTCTTGGGGAACGCCAGGTAGGACTTCTGTTTTAGTCGATGACGTCTCGTCATTTACTGCGAACTGTGACCCTTCTGATAGGAAATCAGAAATCCAGTCGCTCAAGTCAGACGGTACTCCATAGGCGTGCAGGTTGCTTACGAACATAGTGTGTTCCAGAATCCTACTGGAAATCGACGTCAGTGAATTGGGTCTGAAATTGAATGGATTATTGCTGTTCCCCTTCTTGTGTACTGGTGTGACCTGTGCAACTTTCTAGTCTTTAGGTACGGGTCTTTCCTCGACCAAGTGCTTGTATACGATTGCTAACTACGGGGCTGTCACATCTCAAATCTAATTGGTATACAATCTGGACTGGAAGACTCGCCCTCATTGAGTGATTTAAACTGCGCAACTACACCGAAGATCTCGACTTCAAAGTTTCTCATGTCTGCAGCTGCTCTTGGCTCGAATTATGTAATATTTACTTCATTATCTTCGCTGAATTTCGGGAAACCGCTTTTAGTGACTGTCATAGGTAACATCGTCATTACTGTCGCAGACTGTGGGTGGTGGCTGTGTCTTTGTGCTGGTTTACTTTTACTACGATCTGAATCTCTCTGATTTTCTGCCAGTTTTCGAGGTAGAGTTTCGTTGTGGAAACTATTAAACTCATCTCACGTAGAATTCCGCGCTAAATTTCCAGCTCCAGTAAGAACATCGCCAATCACGATTTTGCGTTCTTTCTGTCTTTTGAGGTCCGTACCACACTTCGTAGTTTCCATGCACCATAAGTGTACCTGTCAAGTGAATATTACCATGACCCTAATTATTAGAAAAGGCAGTTAGTGCTGAGAACACATCATATGTCTACCGTTACTGTTTGTTCGATGTAAACCGCACCTGAATCGTGTGATAATGCATACTGGCATCAAAAGGAAGAGAAGCAAGGAGGGACAGAGGTCAACAAAAAAATTGTTCAAATGGCTCTGAGCACTATGGGACTTAACTTCTGAGGTCATCAGTCCCCTAGAACTTAGAACTACTTAATCCTAACTAACCTAAGGACATCACACACATCCATGCCCGAGGCAGGATTCGAACCTGCGAGCGTAGCGGTCACGCGGTTCCAAACTGAAGCGCTTAGAACCGCACGGCCACACCGGCCGGCAGAGGTCAACACACTACACCGAATAGCTAAAGGAGATATGACTAAGACCATAGCTCAATATAAGTCATACAAGAACTTCATGATGCAGCCGCGTTGGAATTGCGATAAATGTCCCCTAAAGCTTGCGAAATATATTTAATCAACTGGAAACACCCCTACTCATACATGTCCAAGACGATGGAGTACACAACATAACCATAGGACATAAGCGAAACTTGCTCACTTTTATAGTTTTAAATAATGTTAGCATTTCGAACAAGTTTAGTCATTAGAATAAGAGTAGTTGTGGGAATAAGAGAAAACATTTTTGAAAATTAGCCGAACGACGTGAAATAATAATCGTGAATTACGATACGTTCAAGTTTCCAGAAATGTGTTTTGCATTCGGAATGTTTGTCCTGGTTTGTACGACTGGCAGAGGTCAGGAAGTGTCAGTACATCCTCATAACCTGTAACTCTCACTCGACAGACAGTTTCAATTACAGTAAGCACGTTAGACCATGGTAGATGTAGCTAAACTAGTATTGAAGGTGGCAGTGACAGATATGTTTGTCGTTTCAGAAAGTATATTCGATTAGGAAAGTCAACTTGTACAACGGACAGAGATAGTGGACATCTGCAGTGGCCACATATGAGACGTCCACTTGAAAAATTATACATGACTGTGTTTAAACTGACACACAATATTTTTGCGCAACGCAATCTGACTTTCAAAAATCCCTACAAAAGAATGGCCCTGACTAACATTAACCTATACGTTTGACAAATCACTTACCTCACAAAAATCTTGGTTACTCGAACTACTGCAATACAGCGAGCGCCACTACTGCCAGCTAAATAAAAGATTCAAACTACGGAAGGCATTATCTACTGATAGGCATAGTTAGCAAATGAAAGATTTTAATAGAGAACAAACAATGTATTTACCGTAATAGTCATAATATATATAGCAGTTCATGACATCCAGTCGGGGGACTGATGACCTTCGCTGTTTAGTCCCCCTTAAACATCCCAACAACCACCACCACCACATCCAGTCTTACAAATTTCAAAACCCTGCCATTTCTCTCCCCACATCCACCACTGCTGGCGGCTCACCTCCAACTGCGCAATGCTACGCGCTGTTAACATCCAGCTGCCCAACACTACAATGGCAGACAACAATGCAAACTAGCCACAGACTGCACACAGCACAACCCGTGATATTCATACAGAACGCTACGTGGCGTTACCAATGAGAAAACCTAAACAGCCTACTTACATAGCCCCCATGCTCCCCACAAAAAATTTTACAAATTGTATTGGGCAGTGGCCAATACACATTTGAAAAAAATTTTCATAATTACAATAACAAAGATATCAAATGCACACACTTATTGATACAATATTGGTCAAATGCTAAAATTTTCTCACAGTCCATAAAGACAGTCCTGATCATTCATCACAGTAAAATTGCAGTGTATTTGGCTCTGAGCACTATGGGACTTAACATCTATGGTCATCAGTCCCCTAGAACTTAGAACTACTTAAACCTAACCAACCTAAGGACATCACACAACACCCAGCCATCACGAGGCAGAGAAAATCCCTGACCCCGCCGGTGCAGTGTTTTTCTCAAAGTCTGAGCAGTAAAAGAAAATGCACACAGATTTCCATGCAGTCTTGAAGAAGTAGTGTTGTCCTTCCAACGGAAAGACAGTGCTGACTCTCGACATGCAGACAGGTAATGGGACACAACAGAGGAAACCCACAGCAGAGTCATTCGACGTTTTGAAGAATATTGGTAGGTAGGTAATCACAGAGTAGACCCACTGCAGCCCTGGTAGAGATTACGGTATTGGTGGGCCACCAGAGGTGCAGACCCACTGCAGTCCTTGTAGAAATAATGGTACTGGTGAGTCAGCAAAGGTGTAGACCCACTGTACTCCTTGTAGAAATAATGGTATTGGTGGGTCATCAAAGATGCAGACCCACTGTAGTCCTTGTAGAGATGGCCAGCAGCCATCTGTTGTGACTGTGCAGGTGCACAATCACCATCGAAGAGTCTTGCGGATAATATAGCAAGTCCATGAACCACCACTTGTGCACTCACAAAGTTTTTGGAATTGTCCTTAGAACCAGCAATGCTGTTATCCAGTCCCTTGCTGAATTATTAACACACGTGCAAACACTAACAGTCCCTACTTCTCACATATTGTCCATAAACTATGACCAACAGAAACAAGTGCAGTGAAATGTAACTTACAAGTTAATAATTTGATGAACTGGTGTCAATTACAATTTTATAACATGAGAATACAATTACAAAGGTACAAAATACATCATTAAAGAACATAACAATACATATAACATTAGTAGTAAAACAGGTTTTACAAAAGAATAGAAATAAACAGATACATCAGTGTTACAGGAATTATGACATAAGTAAATATATAAAATAATGAGAATAGTTTTCGAAACATTAATTTCACACTTGAGCATTGAAACAGAACAGAATTAATAATGTCTAAACATCTCTACAAAGTAAATAACATATTATTAGAAAAATTGTACAACATAACTCTTATTAGCTAAACACATAAAGACAGGAAAAACACAAATTCACATAGCATAATAACACAGAAGTACAGGACAGGGTTTGGTTTCAGTGTGACATTTGGTACTACAGTCCAACCCAAAACTTCATTCCATAGATCTTTCATCTTATTTCAAAATTTGTTTCCACCAAAAAATCCTATCCAAGCATGCTTTCTGTTTTCTGTTCACATCCTATTCCAAAAATAGTTTTTCTCCACTATACACTACTTTTTTGGCCAAACCATTTTCTTATAGCTTCTCAATGCATTTCTTCCAATTCATCATAGTTAGTTTCTTATATAGTCTACCCCCCTCTTATGCTAACTTAAATCTACTGAGCTCAGATATATATACCAATGGACGAGGCAATGCAGCAGCACAAAACAAATTAACACAAACAGCAATGACAAAAATTCAAATTGGCAAAGCAAGCAGCAGTAAATCTAAGTTAACAGAGAAAATGCAACATTACAACTATTATGAGCCAATGTGCAGCAACAAGAAAAATAGATCAGTAGTAAAACTAGCTTAACAGAGTAATACAAAGTGAAATTTAGTAGCACTATGCCTGGCAAACAGCAGCAGCAAATGCAATAACTTATATCTAAACATGACAAAGCTGAAGCAGAAAAAATATTACACTAAAGACAACAATGCAGAAAAGGGAAATGTCTGTTCACATCTTAATATCTATGTCATTAAAGTGGTGCACCACAAGGAGTTATTCTACCAAAAAAATTAACAAGTAGTTGAAAAGAAAATTATGTATGCTGTTACTGTTATTAATCCCTTCTTATTGTTCTTTTCATTCCAAGTGCTCCTTTTTTGAAGAACATGGATCACAAAATTATTATTTAGTAGATCTGTTGACAGAAAGTGTTCACATTAGCTAATGCATTTTATTTTATTTTATAAAACCAATGGTGCAACACAGCTGGAAACTAGATATTAAACAAAATGAGCAAATATGTACAAAAGAAGGCATGAAACATCATTCAATAGCCATATGGCATTTCATAAGGTAGTAAAAAAATCTCTCAACTAGAAAGACAGTAGTCATAATCAGGTGTACAGACATAAAATATTTCTCGTCATTTCATTAGACATTTCAGTAAATATCAAATTGAGAACTCCACAGTGGAATCATATGTTTTCAAGTTTGGGCGTGTCGTATTTGCGATGCTTTCTACAAAGAAATGTCAATAGCGAGGATAATGGCCTCTTTTTTTCTCCACCTGTGCCTCTGAAAGACACACACTAATGGCTTTTTCCCAGGCGACTGTCGCGCAGCTGGGTGCCCGCGATGCATTATGTGCAGGTGGTCATTTAAATTTCTTACCGAAATATTTACGACACCAGTTTGCACTACAGTGACAGTCTCATATACAAATAAAATTTCACAAGTGGAGAAATTACAGTAGAAAATTGTAGAAACAAAATCCTATAAATATAACAGTGTCCAAAAAATTTTCGACAGCATTGTAATACATTCACACATGTACACACATTTCATAATTCTTAAAATACGATTCATGGTTTTCAACATCCTTCTCCATTAATCAGAGTCCCTAACCACTACTCATTATTCCTTACCTTATTATACATATACATATTCATCGACACTTCTTCAATATTTCATCATAAGAAATATGTAGCATAATCAAATTCCTCATATATGGTAGCATCATCTTATTGATCATAAACATACCTCAACAGCATAATACACATCGTCGTTGTAAAAATATCATCATAACACCTCAGTCAAATCTCAAAAACGTCGTAACTTTCTGCAATAATTTCAAAACTTAAAAAAAAATCTCTGCTCATTTCAATAGTGTCATCTACCTCAAATGGTGATCCCATACCAAATACATCATTCAAAGCTCTCATAGTATCACAATGGTTCCGAAAAATATGAAGGGTTCACACAGTTCAGACAAAATACAATTTCATAAGTGTGAAGTTATCCAGCTGTGTAATTGCGTAAACATCTGTCACTGACGTAGAAAAAAAATGTTTGTTTCTCTGTTAAATAATCAGGTGGCTGTGTATTTTGTGTTGGAGAAATATGGTACCGATGTGTAAAGTTGTACAAGCAAATACCATATTAGCTAGGGCTCCTTGTGCTTGCCACATGGTACACAAAGTAAGCGTGTACCCCCTGAGGATTAATGTAATTATACCCTCAGGTGTTACAGATTACAGCAATGGAACGAAATGTATCACGGAAAACCTTTGTATCATTGTAATTCAAAAATCTTTAAAAATAAATGTTTTAAGTACAAAATTAGTCACTCAAATACATGTACTGTAGCGCTAAACTGTGCGTCTTGTTGTAAGATAATCTCTGTGGAAGTGTCGTAGTTATCGTCCTCCGAAAGCTAAGTTCTGCAGAAGTCAATGTACTTACCTCATGCTAAACAAAAGTGAAATGCTTTGCGTATAGATATCTCAGTTATTACGCTTATTGCCATGATGAAGAAAGTACTGTGCTGTAACGTATTGTTGTGCTACAGAAAAGGCTGTCTCATCGTAGCTATACCACAAAAGTTACTACTAGAACATGTTTTACTTTCCAGAATAATTCAGAAAAACTGTGCAGATATAAAACAGAAACACGGCAAAAGCAACATTGTAAATTATCACTCATTAGTAGCGTCGTGCATTGTACTTCTGAAGAACACAGCAAGTGCAATTTTATACTCTCATCCAAACTTTGACCAAAACTTTAGTCACACTCTTTACTTTGTGTAGATCCTGTGTGACACGTCCGAGTTGTCTGAGGGAAAGTTTGTATAGTCCTTTGTAATCAACAGCCCTAGAAA
Source organism: Schistocerca nitens (assembly GCF_023898315.1). Classification (NCBI taxonomy): domain Eukaryota; kingdom Metazoa; phylum Arthropoda; class Insecta; order Orthoptera; family Acrididae; genus Schistocerca; species Schistocerca nitens. Next base: position 64,508,052 of record NC_064624.1, read on the forward strand.
TCATAAACAAATTAACTTGTGCATCAGAATGTAACCTATAGATGCTAATATCTGTAAGTAATCCTCTTAGGTGTACTTAATGACATAAAGAATTTTTGATACCCCCAACCGTTCAGTGCTTAGCTTTTCCGATGTTTATGTAATACCACACAATTCTTTCCGTTACGATTCCTTGATACTTGAGGATATCTCCTACAAATCGATTACTCCTATTAGTCAGATTGTACCAGTACTGATTTCTATCAGTTCGACCGAATACTTCTTCATTACATATTCGATTTAGCCATCTTATTTTCAGCTTCGTTCTGTATATCATTTCAGATGCTGAATCGATGAGAGCATGACAGCTTTTTTTCCGCTTGCCAACGTATGGAGGGCATGTGGGCTAATGTTGCAGGGCCAGACCTTCTGCCACTCACCTGTACTGGCCCCTCTAACTAAATAATAGGCTGCTGCCCCTCATCGGAAACCATATGTTGGTCTGGCTCCTGCATAGACGCCCATTGCACGTTGTAGCATCTACAGTATGGCTGTTTGCATCACTGAGGCACGTACACCACCCCACCTCTGTATGGCCTTGTTGCTAAACAGTGGAGGTGGTGGTGGGATTGGAGTATTGTAGTCACAGTGTGCAATATTTTTCTTGGTTCATAAAAGACATGAGGGTATCACAGGTTCTCTGTATTCTCCCTTGCACTGATAATGGCCAGGTAAGACTGGCTGCTATGGCGTCTATATGTCTACTGAATCTTATTTTTTTCAGATTCTTATATAAAAATTTTTAATTAGGTATTTGTATCTGAGGATATACAGTTAAAACTGAATGAAGCGATTACCAGTGACTGTAGATATAAAACAGAGAGGAAATTAATTTTTGATTCTTTATAGGTATTTTGTATGAAGCACTTGGTGACACGTACTACATTTAAGCCTCCAACCATTTCACGCCACACATTTAGAAGCGTATGTGGAGTTTGTGGCGTAGCAGGAATTTGTGATTTGTGTTCTGGAATGGTTTCCGGCAAAGGCGGCGTACACGCAAGGTATTTCGCATGACCCCACGAAAAGAAAACCTTGAGTGTCAGGCCCATAGATATAGGAGGCAGAGAACGCAACGCCGCCATGGCAAGGTCGACCGATTCATCGTTTTGGGAGGTGCAGCTTCAAAAATGTGGAGCGGCTTAGGATTCTCCGCTCTTGCACAACGATGGAAATTCTGAAGTTTATTTTACATTGCCTATAATGCTTATGACGCTCACATACGCTCTGTCAGAATTAGGAACAGTTTGGAGCACAAACAGGATTTCAGCTCACGCAAATCGCTAACCGCTTGCGGTCACAGCTAGGATATGACGCCAGCACTCGTGGCCGCACTTCCCATACACACACGTAAGCATGTGGAGAATTCTTGGCGCACATCCGCAGTGATCTCGTTACGCAAATAAGACATAACATATCCTTAAACGGCAAGTGAATCGATACTGTGTGGAGACCTGTCTGTGGTGGACTAATGTGCTGACTAGTGTGCTGTTCTCGCCCACGTGATTTACGCAAACTGAATTGTAATGTGTAATGGTTACTCACAACCGTCGATAGCCACCAAGGCCATATGTCACAAGCTCCTAATACTATTTAATAGTTTATGCCTAAAATACATTTTCACATCGACCTCCCAATAGAGAATCTATAGTTTTTAAAAGGTTCAAGGAAATTTTGATCCTCATGTCAGACAGGTACCCCACTAACACAATCACGTAAAGCCCTATTTGGGAAGTAAGATCCGATCAGGTGTAAAATGGAAAGCACAGAGAAAATCTGATTATGCTTTGCACAGATGTGACTGGCAGTGAGTCTAGTATGGTAATCGATCGCGTCATGTCACTCTTACCAGTTCTGAACGCAGAGTGAGCACGTAAAGATTACTCGAAAATAGTGTCTGCCGTCAAGTAAGGGTGTGTGCCCTGTGTTTCGCCTGATTTCATGCAACCCCGCATAACGCACCTGTCGTGTGTTTCCTTCTGCTGTGGCAACGAAGACGCTCCAGCAGCGTTTTGGATGGGCAGTTTTGATCGGCCACCATACATCCCGGATTTGATTCTCTCTTTTATCTCTGCTCATATGACCTGCTCGCTTTCAGGACACCCTCTTGGAACAGACAGAGAGCTGCAGACCAGCTCAGAGAATTGGCGGACAGCACAGGTGGCTGCTTTCTGTGACAAGGATGTCGGAATGTTGGTTCAACGCAACGACAAATATCTAAGTCGGGGTGCCGAGTGTGTAGAGAAGTATCGCGATCGCGTAGCTGTTACAAATAAAACACTTTATATCATCACTGTGGTTTCCATTCCGCGGCCGATCGCACCCTACTCTCCGAATAGCCATTGTAAATGGTGGTGACTCCAGTCTACCCTCGTTATGTTTGCGACAGTGCATATTTAAGTAGGTGATAGGCATAAAATACTGCCCGAAAAACCACTAAATGCTTTTTCCGAAATTTATTTCAAGGAATTGGTTGCGGAGACAACGTCAGCGAAAACATTCAGTGACCATTCAGTTACAAATAATTCTGAGCACACTGGGAGCATCATGACTCTTACTCGGATTGTTGCAGCTAGACGGAACAACTTAACACCCAAAATCACTGAAAAGCAAAGAAAAATATATCTATTAAAAAAAAGGAGACAAACGTTAGCTTCATGACTTCATAAGCTTTCAAACCTATGACCGGTTTTCACTTCAAATTAAAAAAAAAAGGTAGTATCGACAGCATTCGAGAGATTTATAACAACAGATGAGTATGACACGAAACTGCTCTCCCATGGCGCACAAAACAGGTCACTTTCGAAGAAGAAACAACAGGAAACGTTGTGAAATTTAAAACAATACAATATCGCCAAGACTGACGATGTTTTATAGAAACTCACAATTTAGAGTAGGCTTCAGTGTGAGAAGCTTCTAATATTTCTCACAATGACTCCTTGTCTCTACATCTGGCAGCAACCCAAGAGAGATTCTGGTCGTATGTAAAGTACGCCAGTGGCAAGACACAATCAATACCATCTCTGCACGATGGCAGTGGTAATGTTACTAATGAAAGTGCGGCTATGGCGGAGTCACTAAACACGGTTTTCCGAAAGTCCTTCAACAAATAAGACGGAGTAAATATTATAGAATTCGAATCAGCAACAGCTGCCAACATGAGTGAATTTGCAGTAGATACCGTCGATGTAGAGAAGCAACTGAAACTACCTAATAAGTATACCTGTTGGATCCACTACGGAGGACGATGGTCAAATATCTCCATATTTCGGAATCATGTACATCCGCTGGCTCGACAAAATGTCCGCACGTAAAGATTTGAAATGTTCCACACACCACACCTACAGTGAAGAAAGGAAACCAATACGAGTAACATCGATTTTTACTATGACCTTGAACATCCACTGTGTTCGAACATTACGAATTATCTCGAAGAAAACGATATATCGACACTTACTCTGGACCGATTCAGCACATATCGTTCCTATGAAACACAACCAGCTTTTCACTCAGTCAAAGTAATGAGAGCTATCTACAAGTAATCTTAAACCGATAAATTTCCAGACTTCTGGGAGTCTTTTGATACCATTCTTCACAAACTGCTTGCAGTCACATTACGTGTCTATGGAGTATCGTCAATAGACCAACATCGACAGACGGATCAGCACTCCCCAGTCGCAGGCAGCACAATAACAGAGACATGAACTGTGGATTGAGTGAACACAGAATACCGAACAAATGGGTTAATTCGTATTTCTTAACAACAAAGACAAATGTAACATTATTGATCATAATTACTTCTTAGAGCGGTAATAAACAATTGAGAAGAAACACAAGATCAAGAATACTATGAATCATTCATTGTCGTATGTAGGCATATGGAGTGTAAATGTAAGGGAGGAGGGTGCAGAAGGATGGACTGGGGGCGGGTTATGGAATGACTAATAAAATGAAGAAGCTATTATAGTGGGGGGGGGAGACAAAATGGTAACAAATAAAGGAATAAGAATAAAAATGTGAAGAGACTGACTTTTTAAAAATTAAGATACACCTATGGTAAATGGGCACTTTTAAATGTTAAAGCTAGGACCAAATATAGCATATGTTAGGTAATTGTGTGGGAATGATGTGTCCAAATTGACGGTATGGCTTTAGTGTGTATCGGTATATTCTCTGTGTGGCTTCATGTGTCATAGTATTTTATGTGTTAAATAATTGTGATACTAAACTTTAGTCCATAAATTTAATAAAATAAAAGGTTTTATTGAGACTTAGTCAGTTTGTCCTTTGGTTATTGACAGAAGGTCGGGGTGAGGTATATTGATTCCTCATGAAAGTAGTATATCTCAGAGGGAGGAAAATGTACTTCAAACAACATCAATGACTAGCTGGACCGCTATATTTAAGGATGCAGCGGATGTTATCGACAGGTTTGTTACAGTATATGTTTATGAGCAGGCAACTTAATGGTGTACTGAGATAAACGGGTACTGCAAAGATGTAACAGCTACCAAAGAAAATAAATTGCTCCTAACCTTTCATATCCTTCAGGACACTGAGTCCAAAGATTTAAAAAAAGTCACCTGCTTGTAAGAGGAATTTCTTTGACCAAGACAATTTGACACTTAGCCAACTGTCATTCAGTCAAGATGGTGTACTCAGTAATGAAGCAAAGCAGTAGACTCTGTGTCTAATAGTGCATTTTAATACAACAGTAGGCCATCTTAGCAAATTTATAACACTTGTAAGTAAGCATTTCAAATATAGATTCTTGTATGGTCATGTCATTTGTTATGTATTTCACTGTTATTGTCTAACCTACTTTCAAAAGACACTTGATAATGGCACTGAAGACGATATCATGATTGTGTAAGTGTAAATGTAACACTGTAAATAAACGTCTAATGGCGGTACTGACTTTAAAGAATAAAAAAATTAATGGGTACCTGATTTAGCCTAACGTAGAAATGGTGTAGAGCATGCCGTATGTCCTTTTGTGCCGTCACAACATTGCCCTCGGCGATCTCGAGAGACGTGTTACACGCATGAGGAAGACGAGTCTGATGCCGAATCAGATGATACAGAGAAGTCAGTTGGTCCACAACCCAGCGGACGTGGTTTGGAACGCCACCTCAACCATCCCACTTGGCGCCGCTTCACTCCTAATAATCGCGCCTATACACGCGTGACGTCTGCAATACGTAGCAGAGCCTGATGCGCACTTTCTTAAAGGCCACATAAGAGAGAGTTGTAAAATTCTTGCGTGCTCCGAAATTTCCGCGCTCTATCAGCGCACAGTCGTGTCAACGGTTGTCAGAACCTAGGGTTTGCCCTCTGAACTCAGCATTCCAAAATGGAGGCTTATAACGCAGCTGACCAGAAACTATGGTACAACACTTCTGGGTTCACCTCATATGGTAAGGATCTCCATTTGCGCCGTGTTCAACGCCCAAGGGAATCAAAACCATTTTCACCGACTGTCGTGAATGACGTAATGTGATAGTCACTACACTGTGGTCCGTGAAGTCGGCAGGGATGACATCGATAGCCAAAGTCCTTTCACAAGTCCGGTCGGACTAAATATGTGACACCTGTTGCTAGAGGAAACAGTAAAATAAGTAAAACTGACAGAAGTCGGATATTTACAGACGCAAAGAACGGACAATTTATCTAGTGAAACTTCCTGGCAGATTAAAACTGTGCCGGACCGAGACTCTCGGTCCGGCACACAGTTTTAATCTGCCAGGAAGTTTCATATCAGCGTACACTCCACTGCACAGTGAAAATCTCATCCTGGAATTTAACTACTACCGACAGAAATAAAAATTAGAAAACTGGTCTACAGGACGCAACACACAGTTAGAACAACCACCTGTCAAAATAGTATCCAAACATTTGTGTAACAAATGAATCACCTGTTGCTTAAAAAATTCGGATAGATCTAAAGTGCGTCACGTACTGGATGACGCATAAAGGAGAATGGTCACGTGAAGAAAAGTTCATCTTACCCCTTTACCATTATCAAGGATTTCAATTCCTTCAATGGAAATGTCCTCCACAAAAAAAACATAGAGAACACACGGGAGCCACATTAAACACATGCAAAAAACCGAGACAGAAAAAGATGTTGACTCGACTTCTTGCAGGAATACGGTACCTGCAAAGGAAACGCAGAACAATTTACATGAAGAAGCTAGCCGCAAATCCGACACAACCTTATCAATAGTCAAAGGAAGACGCGTATGAGCCAGCACACTTTAACAAACAAGAAGCTAAATTCGATCTCATGTCTGGCTTAATTACGTGACCAGATTGTGTCAGGGTCCATTCCGAGTTCGCTGACGCGTCCACGTTAGACCGAGCGGCTAGCCGGGCGGGCTTACCGACACTTACTCAGCACCGATTCAGTCAGTTAATATCGCTCCTCTGAAACACTACCGGCTCTTCACTCACTCAAAGTAATGAGTGCTATCGGCAAGGTACCTTAAACGGATTCCTTTCCACATTTCTGGACGACTTTTGATACCGTTGCTCACAAAAGACGTAGTCACATTGCGTGCCTATGGAGTGTCGTTCCAGTTGTTCATCTGTAATCGTGTATCCCTGTCGGAAACGACATAGTTCGTAATAACTGACGGAAAGTCAACATAAGCTCAAAACCAGTTCGTTTTGTACCAGCGCGATGTAGAGGAAGGAGTGTCACGCATATGATCTGCGGGTTTGTGGTGGCAATAATTCAGACAAAGACGTTTTTTGTTGCGGCGAGACAAATTCAGTTAAAAACTTTCTCCTGCGAATATGAAAATAATTTGTGGATGTCCATCCAAATAGCGAGGAACGATAATCGTAATAAAGTACAAGAAATCGGAGGTAGCATTTCATTTCTCATGCACGATGTTCGAGAGCGGAAGTGTACAGAAATAGGCTGGAGGTGGTTCGACAGACCCTCTGCCAGGCACTTTAGAGTCAATTACGGAGTGGCCATGTACACGTGTTGTCCGCCTACACACTTTATCTGGTCAACACTTGTTTGTGGTAAAGGCACTGGTCTGGTGGTACTTTACCGGCTGGTATGTCCTTTGCACTTCTGTACAGCCACTGCCGTGATTTCCACCTCAGCCTTCTTACGGTAGTCGAGCGTTGGTCCCCCTCTGCAGTTTCAACCTCCAGTAATTCCGTCATCTGAAACTCTACAATTCCTTGAAGTCTCAGTGTGACCTCTCAACCCAACCAATCTTTTAAGCAAGTTACCGCTTAAGTTTCCGTTTTTCCCATGTCAGTGTAGTACTTTCACATTAGTTACTCGATCTACCCATTAAATAGTCAACAGTATTTTGTAGCGCCACTTTTTAAAAGCTTCTGCTCCCTTCTTGCCTAAACTGCTGTTCTACATAAGACAAATACCTTCGGGAGACGTTCATAAAATTTCTATTTACATTCAATGGTAGTAAATTCCTCTTTTTCAAATACGCTTTTCCATTCTTCAAAATCTCATTTCGTGCTATTTCTTTTTTATTTTGTCGCCCTTCGTTTCGTCCATCTTGCCTACATAATTTCGTAAATTAATTCGTTCAGCAGCGCCTCATTTAATTTCACTACATTCCATTATCACTCTTTTACTTTCGTAGAAAATCATTTACAACCGGTTTTCAAGATATTATCCATTCAGTGCTATTGCTGTACCATGAGTTTCGGCATTCCTGGCGGAACTGTGTCATGCAGAATGCTTAAAGGTTTTGCTTCTCGCCCCAGAACTTTCATTTCCTCACAAAACTTCTCTTCCTGTTCCTTTACTTGTTGCTTAGTAAACAGATAGCTCGACGTGGAGATAGGCTGCAACTCTCCATTTCAGTACTGTTTCTGGTTTGATGTGGCATTCCAAATAACCCCTACATGGTCTGCAGGATTAGGATCTGTTTGCTTAGTGAACCATTCAAGGCGCGATAGAGTGCTTCAAGGTTCCTAATAGCAGGAACGTTTGTGTACAGACCTGGAAGATGTTACTGTCCATAGCACACTCGTCATGAATGGGTAGCATGAAGGACAACAATTGGTCACCAAGAATGTTGAAATAAACGACCTGATTTATATTCACGATATTCATGGTACATTTTCATAGCATCACAGAAGCGTCTGCAACCTGAGCAGTGCCCTCGACACAGGGCGAGTTAAACAACTCACTGGACTGTCAGTGGCCTTGACACCTCACATCATCTGAAAGACGCGATCGCTCAGCGCACACTGCACTCGCCTCCCCCCCCCCCCCCCCGCCCCCCACACACACACACTCCAGTCAGCCTCTGGACAGTTCCTGTGCTGTTTGGCCCACTGGAGACATGCAGCGTTATGTGCCACTGTGAGCGATGGCCTTCTTACAGGTACCGAGCTCCACATCTCTTCTCTGTGCAGCTATTATAGGAAACGTTCACTTGGAAACTGGTTGACTTGGACCTCGATTGACTGGCAGAGATCTGTTGTACTTAGAATCAAAGGAGACACCTCCAACGTATTCCACTCTTCTAAATTTCTCACTACCATGCCCTGCAAAGATAGCCATCTTGTCTATGATGGATGCAACAATTTATGAATTTTGATATCTAAAATTTTTTTAAATTCATGCAGTTGCTCCTGTCACCTAACAATTGCTTTACAATGTTTATGAATGTTCCTAGCTAGGTCGCCGAATCTCTGGGAAAACATTTACAAGCTTCACCAGCACATTTGTGAAGAGAGTAAAATATGAATTCGGAAATAATTAGTTCAGGAAGTTTTTCAGTTAACCGAGTAGCAGCAGCGATTCTTGGACGCTTCATATAATTACAGTCAGCAGAAGCAAATCTTATAATATTGTTTTCAGAAAAGTTGTACTAAAAAATGAAAGAATTAGATTAGAATAAAACGTTTTACTTGTTGCACCTTATCATATTCACCGTGCCTAGAGATTTCACAAAGGTTCCAAAATTTACGTTCACCTTTATTTGTGTCCTCGTAAAATTTTTAAGAGCAGATAGTAAAAACCTGGGTGTTCACTCTTGTCTTTCTGCAGTCTACTTCCATAATGTAACCATTACGGCCTGTAATTGTAGTGATATTATAATATACTAGCTTATCTTGAGTTACTTAAGTACTCCAGTCCACATGTTTAATTTCATTATTAAGTGTGTCATCAATTTTAATTTTCAGCTATCTAGCTGGGAAGACGCCACATTTCAATGTGGTACTCATCCGACCCTGGCGTGATTTTATTCCTAATTTAAAATGTTCTTTCTTATAGATTACATGAGCAGCTCCTCCAATCGTTCAAAAATGAGGTCTTAGTTTTTTCAAACCAATCGTTCACCATAGAGCGATTACCGAACAGCGACCTGGAAATTACATTTCCTGATATTCAGTATGTCTACATCCTCTGTTTTGCTACTCCAAACACTAATCTGAGACCACCATCTTCATTCTGGTAGCGAAATTCTGAAATAGATCAGTTGGCGAAAATGGGAGATCAAACTTACATCTTCCATAGCTGTTTGTGATTCTATTACTGTATTCAGCTGCTCCTCCGCATTTAACAGTGGAATTCCCAGTGGACTCGTAATTTTACCGCCCTTCCTTTTAATTTCACCGAAGGCTGTTTTGACTTTTCTATTTCCTGAGTCACTCCTTCCGCCAATTATTTATCTCTTTTTTGATATCATCACATTTAATGCAGCCATTCCACTTTAGCTTTCATGCATTTCCTGTTTATTTCATTCCTAAATGACTTGTATCACCTTATTCCTGATTTTGCCTGCACGTTTCTGTACTTCCTCCTTTCGTCAGCCAGCTGAAGTATTTCTTCTGTTACCTTCTTTCTGTTTCCTCTCAATTACCTTCTTTTTAGCTATGTTTCTCTTTCCAAATTGTGTAGTCCTTCTTTTTATAAACGTCCATTCCTCCTCAATTTAATTTCCTTCTGAGCTATTCATTGGCGCTGTAATTATAGCCTCAGAGATCTTCAACCATCTACCTTTATTCATGAGTATATCTGTATCCAAGTTCTTAGCGCATTATTTCTTCCTGCCCAAATTGTTAAACTTCAGTCTACTCTTCGTCATTACTAAATTGTGATCTGAGTCTACATCAGCTTCTGCGTGTACCTGATTCTAGTACTGGATTCCATATCTCTTTCGATTTCGGAATCTCTGCCTGACCATGATGTCATCTAACTGGACTTTTCCCATATTTCCGAGTCTTTTCCTAGTACAGGCCTACCCCTACCACTTGTAAATACTGAACAGAGCATTCGCTATTACTACCTGAAATCTACTGAAGAGCTCAATTAGTCTTTGTCCTCTCTCATTATTACTGCCAAGCCCATATTGTTCTTTAACATTTTCTTCTACTCCCTCCCATACAACCGAATTCCAGTTCCTCATCACTATTTTGTGTCCCCTCTCCTTCCATACTGAATTACACGTTCAAAACCCTCATATGTGATCTCCATATCTTCATCTTCCGCTTGAAACATTGGCAAGTATACCTGAACTAGCTTTGTAGGTGTTGGTTTGCTGTCGATCCTGATGAGGAAAACCAATATTTTAGGCACACTCTTTGGTTTGGTTACGTCCGTAAGACACATTTGTGTTGAGGTCTGATGTAAAGTTTGTATAGTTGTTTGTAATCAACAGGACTGGAAATCATGAACGATATGTTGTAAATTGCATTGCGTATCAGGATTAAATATATGGATGCTACTATCTAGAAGTAATGGTTTAAATAGTAGCTAATGACGTAAAGAATTCCTGATAACTCCAACCATTCAGTGTTTAGCGTCTTCCCTTTTTATGTACTACGCACTTCGTTCCATTACCTGATTCACTATTCCTTGATCCTTCCGGTCATCTACTGAAAATCGATTCCTTCTATATGTTTCATCACTTCGATTCAGCACCTGTTCATTAAATACTCGATGTACCCATCTTCAACGTTATTCACCATAGGCTGCTGCCCGTCTTGGGAATCCCATGTTGGTCTGGCTCCTGCATGGACGCCTCTCCCATGTTGTTGCATCTGCACTGCATCACTGAGGTAATCACACCACCCCACGGCAGTCTTTTCGCTAAAAAATGCAGGTGGAGGCGCGATTGGACTAATTTAGTTTACAACGTTGAATATTTTACTTAGTGCACAAATGACATTGGGGTACAACAGTTTCTCAGGCTCTCCCTTGCAGTGATAATCTCCAGGTAAGATTTGCTACTCTGATACCTATATGTCTACTTAATGCCATTAATATTTTCCTTATTCTTTTGCATTTTGTTGTTATATAAATTTGTCGAATTATGTATATGTATTTGTAGATGTAGAGTTAAAACTTAATGAAGCGGTTACCATTAGGTGTAGCTATTCGAAACACAGCCAATTTTTTTTTTAGATTGTTTATAGGTATTTTCCATGAAGCCCATGATGACACGTGTAACGTGTAAGCGACAAACCATGTCACGCCATGCATTTAGGAGTGTGTGTAAAGTAACCGACGCTTCAGAAATGGGCGAATAGTTTTCGGCGAATGTGGCATATACACAAGGTATTTCGCATAACCCCACGACAAGAAATCCTTGGGTGTCAGGCCCATAGGTCTAGGTGGCAGAGAACGCAGTGCCGCCATGCAAGGACGACGGATTCAACGTTTTGGGGGGTGCTGATTCAAAAGTGTGCAGTGCCTACCGATTCACTACTCTTCCACAAAGATGAAAATTCTGAATTTTATTTTTCGTTTTCTGTACTGCTTATCGACGTACCGGCATGAGTCGCCTGCAGTAACGTATCACCAGTACAGTGATTTAAGGTTTGTCCGTGCGCTGCACCCCCTACTGTGTGGACTCGGCCCGTGTCCCCCGCTGGCCTCCCTCACCCTGTGTTGTTGTGAGGCCCACAGCCGGGCTGTCGGAAGCGCGAAGCGCCTCAGACCGCAAACGGGATGTTAGCTGCCCACTGACCGCTAACCGCATGCAATCGCAGTGAAGACATGACGCACTTCCCACACACACACACACACACACGTAAACGCGTCGAGTATTCCTGGTGCACATCCGTAATGGTCCAAATACGCAAATACTACTTGGAGGCGACAAATCGCGATCCTGCGTTAGTAGCTTCCCGCAGATCGAGAGATTTATACCAAATATATTAATAAGCGACGGTACTGATCTCCTATTGCGCACAGGACAGGTCACTATTCAAGAAGAAAGGAAAAAATCACGGGAAACTTAAAACAAGGAATATCACCAAGATTGGCAATGTTTTATAAAAGCTCAAAATTTTGCGCGGACTTTAATGCGAGATGCTTTTAATAGTGTCCACAACGGAGCTTTGCCTACACATCCGATAGAAAAACCCAAAGAGATTTTGGTCGTATGTAAAGTACATCAGAGGCAAGACACAATCGGTGCCAACTCAGTATGATGACATTGGTTATGTTACTGATCAAAGTGCCGCTAAAGCGGAGTCACGAAATGCGGTAAATATTACAAAATTCGGTCAATAACAGCAGCCGACTCGAGTCCTCGATGTAGAGGAGCAACTTAAACCACTTAGTAAAGGCAACTTTTTCGGCCGAATTCTATACCAGTCACGTCCCCTTACGAGTATGGTGGTATATATTTAGAAATCATCTACAACCACTAACTCGACAAAATATCGGCCCCTAATGAATGGAAAGTTCGGCACGTCACACCAACAGTCACGAAAGCAAACAGGAGTAATTCCCTGAATTATTGCCCCATACCAGTAACGTCGATCTGCAGTAATATTTGGAACATTCACTGGGCTCGAACATTATCAATTGTCTCGGAGAAAACGGTGTATTGAGTTATACTCACCACCGATTCAGTAAATATCGTTCTTCTGAGGCACACCTAGCTTTCATAGTAGCGAGTGCTATCGACAACGGACTTTGAACTGGTTCCTTTCTTGATTTCCAGAAGGCTTTTGATACCATTTCTCAGAAACGTCTTGTAATAATTTCGTAAACCCATTGAATTTTGTCCTAGTTGTGCGACTGGATCCGTCATTTGCTGGCGGAAGGGTCACTGCGCGTACTAACTGACGGAAAGTCATCGAGTAAAACAGAAATGGCATTAGGGGTACGAAAGGGAAGGGTTATAAACCGTCTGCTGTCCCTAATCTGTATAAACGTTTTAGGAGACAATTTGAACAGCTTTGTCAGAGTGTTTGCACATTATTCTGCCGTTAACCCTCTAGTAAAGTTGTCATAAGATAAAAACCAATCGCCAAATGCCAATTTAATTAGCCAAAAGTGACAACTGACTCCAAACAATGCACAGAGGTAGGTCATGCACATGAATACGAAAAGAAATCCTTCACGTACCGGATACGTAATAAATCACACAAATATAAAAACTGTCAGTTCAACTAAATACCTAGGGATTACAGTTACGAACTATTCGAATTTGAACGATATTACAGAAAATGTTGTCGGAAAAGGAACCAAAAACTGCGTTTCACAGGAGTCCCTAATCTTGTTAGTATTGTTAGTTCATCTACATTCTAACTTATATTTGTAATACCCAGTGTGAAAATGGAAGTGCTGTTACTGTTGATGAGATTTGATACACCTGCCTGCCTGATCCCGGAGCGCGGCCATTCCGCGTCCGGCGGTATTGGGTAGGTGCCCCTCAGCCTTTGTTGGTTTGTTTGTTAACTATTTTGGTCCCTAATAAATTCCCTCACAATCTCTCGTGATACCTCGTTTGTCAAACTATTTAGGATATGATAGGTGTCAGCACGTCATATTATGGAGAAGATGTCACCTAACTGTACCCCCATTATTTCCCTGGTCTTTTTGAACTTTCCTTTGTTTATTCAGTACTATACTGCCTGCTCCTGTATATTGATGTCTAATGGATACAGCCCCATTAACACCAACAACGCCCCAGCCCCCCCCCCCCTCGAGTAGGAGTTCGATATGCCCCAACAGAGCGGAACAACATATTCCTCTGCACCATTCTCACGGTCATGGCAGGCCTCGTGAGCCTGTGTGTCCGGACACCAAACCTGTATCCTACTATTGATGTTGAAATACTATTGTGGTAGAGTTTAATGAGATTGGGTTTCAGATGGAATCTTTTATGACCTATGTTGATGAGATTTTTTAAAACTTGTAGGGCTCATTGAGATATGGTGTCCATATCTGATGTATAATTCCACTTTTCATTAATTACAACCCCTAGATATCTGGCCTCGCGCCGCCATAGAACTGGTGAATCTTTCACTCTAACGGTTGGATTTCTAATCAGGCTACCTTTCAGCAATAGATACGTGGATCTGTGTGGTACAATCCTTATTTTCGCTTCGTGGCACCATTCTAAAAGTGATGTTATTGTTTTTTCCACTTTCGGTTCTAGGTCTTCACGGCTATGGCCATCAACCAGCAGGAGGTCATCTGCGTAGGCTGTCACGTCTAGTATGTCCTAGCTGAGATATAATTTCTCTAGCAGTGGTTCTATATTTACATTCCGAGAGAGTGTCCCCCGAACAGATCCATGGGCCACCCTTCGTGATGGTTTTACTTATTTTTCCGCTGGGTGATGATAACCAAACCTCCCTGTCCTCTTAACAGCTCCTCAGACAGCCACAGCGGGGCCCTGAGCACTCCTTCTCACACAAGGGGGAGAAGAGCGAGGCTCACCACAGGTTGTCGAAGGCGCCACTGATGTCCACCATGATGCCTACCACATACTTGCGTGGGGCTGAGCTGCAGACCTCAACCGCCAGGGCAGTTGCGTCAGAGACTTATTGCCCCTGCCAAAAGCTAAACTGCCTGTTACTCATCCCACGCAGTATGCTGTGTATCGCCAGACTGTCAGCCAAAAACTTCTCTATTAATTTCCCCAGGATATCTAGGAGACATATTGGCCTGTAGGAATTGGCTTCCTTATGGTCCTTATCTTTTCCTTTCTTTATAATTACCAAATTTGCCCTTTTCCCAATTTTCGGAAATTTACCAAGCCTTAGGCATTCATTGAAGAGCCCTGTCAGAGGTCCTATTAGCTGAGGGGCGAGGAATTGTACAACCTCTGCTACTATGCCATCTGGCTTTGGAGCCTTCCCCCTTCTGAAAGATTTAGTATGTACTGCCACTTCTTCCTTCTAAAAGGGGTACACCATGGTGTTGTTGTTCTACTCTACATGATGTTCCCTACAGATCTGGCACTGAATCTCATTGTCCTCATTCTCCTCATCATCTGGTAACAGAATCTGTAGAAGGACCTCGGCAGACTCTTGCCAGGACTCTGTCATTTGGTCGCCATCTCTGATTGTCGAGAGAACCTTGAGAGATCTTATTTTTTCTCTCTGACCAATTTATAGGGGCTTCCCCTACGGGCAGTGGCCAGTTGCTGCAGCACATATCTTTCCCAGCTTTTAACCCTAACCCCCTCAGTTCTTTATGGAAGACCTTTCTGGCTGACCTGTATCGCTGCAGCCAGAACTGTTTTTCTTGCCAGATGACACATTGCTGGTAATACTTCCTCGTCTGTCTCACAGACTGGCGCACACGTTGTAGTTCGGCAGTCCATGGTGATGGGGAGGCTGCAATGGCTCTCCTCCTGGGTGGTACAGCAGCTTTCACTGCTCTAACTACAGACCCCACCATCTTTTCAGCATACCTATCAACGTCTACATCATCCTCAGGCAACAGATGAATGTCGCACTCCTGATGGTTCAAATGGCTCTGAGCACTGTGCGACTTAACTTCTGAGGTCATCAGTCGCCTAGAACTTAGAACTAATTAAACCTAACTAACCTAAGGACATCACACACATCCATGCCCGAGGCAGGATTCGAACCTGCGACCGTAGCGGTCACGCGGTTCCAGACTGAAGCGCCTTTAACCGCACGGCCATACCGGCCGGCCCGCACTCCTGAGCTAGGCATTACAAATATGTCTTATTGAAGCTGTATTGGATCTCCCACCCCAGGTCCCAGTGGCACTCCTTGACACTAAGGCTAAACACAATCAGATTTTGGTCGTTGTGACTTGATCTAGGACTCTCCAGTTCGATGTTGCTGATGGAACTGGGTGCTGACAGGATGACATCTATGTGTTTTCCAAATCCACCTCACCTCTATAGATGTGGGGGTTCCCTCATCTGTTTGCCGCAACTAGTTCTGAGGCCATGATTAGCTCTTCAGCCTTCTCCCCATTTACATCTCTAGTGCCGCCCTACCATAGGGGCGATTTGGCATTCATATCCGCGGTTACAATAATCTTTTGCTCCCACAATGCCGTGGTGACTCGAGTGAGATGATCCAAGAAGACGTCAAAACTACCTCTATATTGGAAGTACATGTTAGTGATGTACACTAGTCTTACAGGTGACTGTAATTCCACGATGTTGCAGTGGCTATTTGATAATTGTGCTATGGTAGCAACTCGTAAGGCCTTATTTGCTACAATTATAGCTGCTTTTGGCTCCTCCCCAGTGTACATTACGTGCCAAGTGGCAGCCATATAGGAGATTTGTCCAGCTTGGGAGTATGGCTCCTACAAGCAGATTATATCCAGCCTCCATTCCTCCACTGCCCTTGGCACTTCCTGAATGACCTAGCGACTATTATCTGTCCAATCATTATTTCACTGGACATTATGGAAAGTAAGTATGTACGTTACAATCAGGTCAGGTCTTTTTCCAATCTAACGCAATGTGTCCGTTTGCTGGACACGCTGTATTTAAATCTCCTCCAAATCAAATCTTTCATCTCGTCTTTCAAAAACTTTTCAATGGGGTCACGAAGGGCTCTGAAGTCAGTGGGGAGATTCATCGACTTGAGTTGTATCCTGTCTACAGACTCCATTGCCGAGAGGGTGACCTTTCTACCACATTTGTACCCTATGCATACGACGTGCATGTCAAGCTATAAGTTTGGGTACACTCTTCTTGGGTCTGCTCCCATAGCTCTTTGTGCTGCCTGCAGCTGCATTGTGCTGGTAACAGTGCTTTCCTGTAGTATTTGTCATGAAAGTCCTTCTTGTATGGGCATGGCACTGTTTATTGTACTAGCATGTGGGCTGTTGTCTAATACTGGACTGCGTTGGATTACGTCTGGTCAGCTCACTGCCACTGGTCGCCCAACATATCTTTCCACTTCATCAGTTTGAGTAGGCCCCCAGATGAAGGAGGAGGAGAAACCAATAGGAGCCTGAGAGACTTTCGTTTTTTGGCTCTCCTGGTCTCAGTGACACCATTAGCCATAATCTATTCTGGAAATTAGGTGCTGTTCCAACATTTTATAGGTTGGGCAATTTGTACCAAATGCACCACAGGTCTTTTTGCCCCTATGCATGCATGGTATACAGACGCCTGGTTTATTGTAGTTTTTTCTTAAGTGGTTCTCGGCTTTGACTTTGAGCATGCAGGCCTCCTGCTACAGTATTTGTGTATGTGATCTATGTCTCCGCAATTGTGGCAATGAGGTACCACGAGGTATACCAAGAGGTAATTTTTGATGTGTATGGCATGGAACCCTACCTAATCCTTTTCCAGAGCTGTCAGTTTCTTCCACAGGGCCCCTGAGACCTCCGTGACACGATGGACTACATCTCGGTCCCTAGGTCCTGTCGTCAATCTTAGCTCGAAATCTTTCATAAAGGTATTTATGCCCATGTCAGCTAATAACTTGTTTTTATCATCCTCTGTATCAACATCAACTATGATTACATTTTTAGTTGCCTTAACTCTATTAATTTTAATTTTTTCTCTGACCTGATTTACTGTAGTGGCGAATATCTCCTGAACTTTCTTGACATCTTGGCCAGGCATTGGTCTTAAAAAGACTGCCGTGTCTGGCCATTTGCAGACCTTGACCATGGTGTCCTCCATTAACTAGGCCTTTGGTCCTGCTTGTGCAACCACACCAGCCCATGTTTTGACTGCTTGATTTTTTAGTCTTTCATTTTCCTCTTCTAGCTCCTCAAATCTGCCTTCTAACTTGGCATTGACAATTGCCCATGCCACCAGCTCATTTTTGATGGCCCAGACTGCGTCCTGACTAATTTTACGTTTTTAATATTTTGATCTAGGAACTGAGTTATCCTTGTATGCCTATCCATGATACTATCCTCCATCGCCTGACCCAGACCATCTTGTGGCGAGGGAGGGGCTAGCATTGAAACCCTTATGGGCGCACCAGAATCGCTTGTCTCTTCAGTATCCATCATTTCTTGGCAAGCGAAAATGATTGGGGACCACATCTCTTAACCTGCACCGACTCCTCTGGCATGGGTGGGGGGGACTAAACTGCAGCTCCACCGCCGGCCTCGCCCGTAGACCGAGGATCCCTCAGCTGCCGGATTCAGTGCCTTGTTACCAGCACACTTGTCCCTTCAGTACTTGGTCACCGCCGATTTCACTCGTCCTGCATCGGCAGGTACAGCCCGCAGTCCGTAGAGGTGGACGCACTTCCCGCCCTTCGACCCGTACTGGTCAGAGCTTCCACCTTGCGGCCAACGACCCACTCCTACTCAGGTGGTGGGCTGGTCACGCAGTTGTTCGGGGGTGTGGACCCATTTAGCCTAACCCTGGCTGTGTTACCACTCCGTGGGCTTGGCAGAACACGCCTCGGAAGACAGAGGAGTGGCGAGGCACACTTGCCAACCTGGGGTAAGATTTCACGACAGCAAACCAGGCCACCAGCAGCAGAGACACAGATGGTGGCACGTCCCTGTGTTCTGGGGAGCAGCAGCGCCGGGCGGGTGCAGTACGTCGCAGCCAAGGCCAGCAACGTGCCGCACCGGCCCTACACTGCCACTCAGCCCAGAACCAAGAAATGACAGATGTTGTGTCCCTTTTCGCAGCTCCCTCTGTGCCATGCACCATTTGCATTCGCCTTGGGTTGGGAGACTCTTAACGTCATCCAGGACATGAGCTGCAGCGGCCAGGCCGCAGGGTTCCAGAATCGTCGTTAGAATTACCCTCATACCCTCGCCCAACTGCTGCGCTCAACTCAGGAGGAACAGTAGGTGTGCCTCTCGTAACGCAGCTTTCCCCGCGCCACGCACCCTTTGCTTTCGCCTCGTGTTGGTGGTGCTTAACGTCCCACCATGACGAGAGTAATGAGTCCTTCCTTGACATCTTCTGAAATTTTGCTCTGCAGTATGGGACCATCTGCTGACCGAGTTGGTGGAAGACATCGCAAAAGTTCAATGAAGGACAGTTACTGTTGTACCGTCGCAAAATAGTGAAGAGTGTCGTGGATATGATCTACGAGTTGGGATGCCAGTAATTTGAACAAAAATGATATTTCTTATGGCGAGAACTTCCCACAAAATTTCAGTCACCAACTTTCTCCTCTGAATATAAAAATATGTGTATAGTGCAGCGGTTTGCACAAACTACAGAAATGCACTAGGAAAAAGTAAAGAACGTTACAAAACTAAAATATATTTAATACAGATGAAGAGAAAGAAACAGGTAATTCTCAGAAGACGGACGTAGATGCTCTTCATAATAATAAATGCGACACACCATTCATGTCTTACATTCTCTGCTGTGTAAGAGGCTGTAGACATCAGAATGTAGAGTAATAACTTTCACCGGAATGACAGTTATTATCTTATCCCTAGGAGCCGATAAAGGAATTCGCCAAATTATTGCCGGCCGTTTCTAGGCGCCGGTTCTAGGCGCTTAAGTCTGGACCGCGCGACCGCTACGGTCGCTGGTTGGAATCCTGCCTCGGGCAAGGATGTGTGTGATGTCTTTAGTTAGGTTTAAGTAGTTCTAAGTTTTAGGGGACTGATGACCTCAGATGTTAAGTCCCATAATGCTCAGAGTTATTTAAACCATTTTTGAGCCAAATTATTAACATCACAACTTGTGGAAACATCATTCGAAAGAGGTTGGCAATGTACTGGGTGGGGCAGCCACCGACCCCTTGCCTGGTAGCCAAGTGGTAGTCAGTTGTTTCTGAAAACGACGATGGGGTATTTCTTGTGAACTGGAACTTTTTTTTTCAGATTTAATACGGACGGAATGTCGAGAACGTATGACACAAGAACGTCATCATCAGGAACTTAGTTGCTCGTTGTAACGGAGTTTGAGGCCCATAGCAGTTTTCGTGGCATATCATCAATTTTCCATCACTTTAACTGTTAGGTATGTAATGCTGTCGAGCTACAAACTAGTGATCTGAGGATAATTGTGGTTACGATGAGACTTGACCAAGAATTTAGCCTCCAAGATAGTTCAGCAGTTTATATGGTGGGGCAAATAAAAGTGGTCCACAGAATGGAGTTCCAGGTAAAAAGAAACACAGCAGGGGAAAGGAAATACAGCACTAACCAGACTGTGGCAGATACCACGAGTGACCACCGTCCACCTCTTGGCACTTGTGGGTCCTGGTCATTCAGTTGCTGAAGGTGGACCGAAGCTGCACCGCTGGGATTGCTGCAGTATCATCCCAAATGCTCTGCTGCAGTTCTTGAAGACTATGAGGGTTGTTGCAACTCACCCTAGACTTGAGGGCTCCCCACACAAAATGACTGCGCAGTGACAGATCAGGTGAAATGGCTGACCTTCGCTAACCACTCTTTCACACAAGACTCATAGAATTGGATGGCTGTATGGGCAGCTGCTCCACCGTGTTGAAACTAACTGTAGGTGTTTACCTCCTCCGTTAGTGCTGTCAGAAATGATTTCAAAATATTGGCAATGTAACGCCCCAAAGTGAGACTATGATGAAAGCAGATGGGGCCAGTAACGAGACGTGCAGACACTGCACACCAAACCCGATCGTTGTGATAATTCAGCTGTGTTTTGTGGAAGTTATGCTGTTCCTCTGCTGCCCAGAATCTGTGATTCTGTGAGTTGACATAACCACTCGGGTGAAACTAGGCTTCGTCAGACATAAAGAATTGATCAATGTCCAAGCCATTCATTGTTATCTCAGCTAGTCACAAAACTAGAGGCACTGAGGGACGTCTGCGGTTTCAATGCGCGAACAACAAACACTCAGTAGGGATATATGTGTAGGCCCAGGTAGAGTATTCGTCAGCATGATCAATGTGTCATTCCAGTCTCTTGCAACAGACGTCGGATTAATTTGGTATGATATTAAAGTATTTTCTGGTGAATTACAATCACATTTCCTGGTGTCTATGCATGTTTCAGAATGTTTTTGATAGTGTCTGACGACATTTTTGAACTACGCGTTGCGTGGCGTTTCTGGCTGGCACTTTGCAACCACTAAAGTTCTCGACAAACAACTGACTACACCATTCCACCGCCTTTTTTGTCACGTAACTTTCCACAACGGACACCAGCAGCTCCTCTGTGAATACCGACGCCTTCTTTGCACTGCTCCACTCGCACTGGCACAGCTCGCACTGTTCTCTTAACTGGTCTGGATCACGTGGGCGGCGTATACGTCACAGGGTGTTGTTATGTGCACACATTCACGTCCAATCGTATCCATTCGTCCGCGCCATTTTTATTTGTCCCTGCCTGTATATTACTGGGTTTGCTCACATTTCATGTATGATGCCCAGACTGGAATGGAATGACGTTAACTCGCAGCTTGAGGATGAAGTGAGATGGAACAGCTGGAAGTGACTGAGAGATGGACATACTGAGACTGCAGTTTTATGTCGATATCTTCCCCCAGGTTCCAGTTCAGGATTTCGCCCCGTATTACTGTGTCCGCCCCCACCCCATGCCACAGATTTGTTACTTGCCGTACTTTTCCTGTTATGTGAGACATTATTGACAAAATTCGTTGCAAGAGTCTGATGAGAAAGATAACTTTAAAGGTGAGAGCGAATATTATTAGTTTTTTTTTTAATTTACCATCAGATCAAGGACAGTACTGATATTGGATAAGGTAAATGAAATTTTACCTCTGTTTACTTAATGAATAGAAATAACTTGCATCCTCATGCGCTACCTCTAGTGTGACAGTATCGTGGTGCTGTTTTCCAGCAGGACAATGCTCGCCCACATATTGCACGTGTCTCTGTGAACGGGCAGTGTAGTGTTGAAGTATTCCCTGACCCTGACGGAATGTGTGTGGGACAGCCTCGGACGCCGGCTTCATCCCAGTGTCAGTATCAGCAGCTGTGTGCCTGCTGGCCCCAGGTGGGTACAGAACGGCTCCATGACACCCATCCCAGCAGAGGCGGTGGAACGCCACACTGATAACTGGGCTCATATGCCCACATCTCTGTGAATTTGACTCGATTTTGCAATTACGGAAGTTACACCGATTATCTCCCTATAGAGCTGAAGTTTCATTTCGTTTTCTCCTCCCCTTCTCGATATTTAATCTTTTTTTTTGTCAGGTACTGTATTTTATTATAATTGTCATTATTAAAAGTGTAGGCTTCTGTGGCACATTAAAAGTGAGTACAGATAGGGCGTGATGCTAATGGCACGTAACATATCCAAGGCTGTGGCGAGGGGGCCAGAGACAGTAGTAAGGTACGACCTTTAGAACTGAAACCTGGGGGATGTAATAGATATAAATTTGTTGTGGGAAAGACAAGGAATAGTTAAGGTAGTAGCGCAAGTTATCGCCTTATTTATTTAACTATCAAGAAACTGGGCATGGTGTATTTTAAAGTACTAATTAGATCTAAAGTCTTAGATATAATTGATTTGCATATTCAGGAAAAATTAGTAAGGTTAGCGACATGTGGTGACATCTACAACTACATCTACATCTATACTGCAGAAGCCGGCTTGCGCTGTGTGGCGGAGGGTACTTTACGCAAAGCTGTCACCTCCCGCCTTTCTGTTCCAGCCGCGTATGGTTCGCAGGAAGAGCGACCACTAGTTACCCTCCTTCTGTGCTAAGATCTCTCTACTTTTATCTTCGTGGTCTTTCCGCGAGATGTATGTAGGAGGAAACTGTACGTTGGCTTCCAGCCAGTCTCACTCTGGCGTCTCCCTCACCCGAAAACTGTTTTGTGTGCTGTTCCACTTCAAATCACTCCATAAACATAACTCCTAGATTTATTACGGAGATAACTGCTTCCGGTGATTGTTTCGCGGTCATGTCGTCATACAATGAAGAGTCTTGCTGTTTACGTATTGCCAGTACACTACATTCGTTTATATTGAGCGTCAGCTGCCACTCCCTGCACCAGGCGTCGATCCTCTCCAGGTCTTCCAGCATTTCGCAGTAATTGTTTGAATTCGCGACTTCTCTGTATACAACAGCATCATCCTTGGAAATCTCATGGAAATTCTGACGTTATCTACTAGGTCATTTATGTGATAAAAAATAAGTTATTTACCACTCTTTTGGACCATACTCGAAATTAATTTAACTTCTGACGATTTCTCTGCGTTTAGAGTGTCATGTTGTGTTCTGTTTGCTAGGAGCTCTTCAGTCCATACACACAGTTGGTCTGATAGTCTGTACGAACGTAAAGCGTGGTTATAGTTACAGTGCAATTACTCGTAGAGGTCCAGTGTGGGCTGTAATTACGGTATGGTCACGAAAGTTGGTAGACATTCTAATGCCTTAACACAGAAATGATTTACGCTGACAAAAAAAAGTAGTTCCAGTTTTGGCCATCAGGTGCAGCTCTGGTGCTGTGAATGCTAGAAAGAAGGATAGAAGTTTATCTTTTATTTTCTTTAGGGCCAGCAGCATAATGAATGTCTGATAACGACATGATTATTAGAGCAGATGCACCGAATAGCTGCTAAAAATCAGTAATCTTTATTTACGATAGACTGTTTCGGCTCTGTCGGATTTTCAAGTACGTCTAGATTGACGTGACGTCCATATTGCGTCGTTAGTGAACTGTTTTAACTGCAACTGTTTTAATAAGGTAATAAATGATGTCAACATGTTGAAAATAAAATGTTAATAGAGATGACAGTGGTTTGACATTTCCACTCTTACGCTTACATATTAGCCTCATACAAACAATGTAAAGCTGATTTGCACCGGGTGGGCAAAATCGGAATTCCGGAGGCAGCGTTAAGCAGATCTTTCATGGGTTCAACGACTTGAGTTGTTGTCCCATCTTGCATGAAAAGAATGGTTTCCGCATTAATGCATTAGCATATCTACCAAATTTCGCTGCCATGGAATAATTACAGCCAGTACTCGCCTCCATGATCAGATGCACGTCAATTATAATCCACTGGGATATTAATTTCTACTGACACCCACTGTGCGGAACTGTGGTGCTGGAGCCAAGTGTGAAGTTTACAGGTTGTAATAAAACTCGCGAAATTATTCATCTTCGGCAATTTCGGCACAAATCGTCAAACCAAAACGTCAAGAAAAGCTGTTACGATGTTTGTTATTGTAATCTATACTCTGAAACCATAAAAATTACGTGATATGCATTACATATTCATTCCATTATATCGAAAAATAGTCGACCCACTATATCCGTTCAGTACCCAAATGGCGAAAAATGCAAACATTTATAGAACACGCACGTGTATGTAACTTCATATGGTACTGATTATATATAACATAGAAATAAAAAATCACATTGGCAAGAAAGAACAAAATTAAGTATTTCACTTGTAATGCTGTATTATTGTGTTACATACTGTGGTGTTGCGTCACAAGTGGCACGTGTTCTTCCAGCAGCACAACGCTCGATCACTCAATGAACGTGTCACACAGCTCCAACCTTCCGCAGGTTATTCAGTTTCCTGGACAATGTACAAAACATAGAGGGGACACCACAAGCAAACGTAACCCAAAACAAGCCTTATCGTCTGTTGAGGGATCCTTATGGTGCAGGATGAAACAAAGCCCATTCTGTTTGCTCCTCCACTACGTCGCTGGAACGTGTGCTTCCAGCAAGACATCGCGACTGTACTCACTGCTTTCCACGCTCTGCTCTCAAAAGTGTTCTTTACTTCGGCTGGCGGTGACATACCCAACCAAGACTGAGTACCGCCCTGTGCGAAATCACAACCTAAAATTGCACCAGGGTAATGTTGAAATGATACAGTAGTGTGCTGTATACATCCTGTCGATTCCGCTGAAGATTCTGCAACACGTTTACTTTCAGCAAGACAACGCGCTTTTACTAACATACTGTGTGAAACTGATTCTCCCTTCCACAAATTCCTAAGATTTTATGGCACAGAGATAAGTCTTTGGAATCAAATAGTCAGCACCTCTTAACATAATATGTGTATGTACTGATTGTTGATGAGACGGCAGGACCCTTACTGAGTGTATCTGTAACCGACAGTCACATATCGTGGTTGTTGAGGTAAAACGGAAGTCAGAAGGAGCATCCAGCCTGATCTGTTGCCATTGGTACATTATCAGCTTTACCTCATCTCCCAAACTCTGTTGCAGTGATACAGCCGACGTAATGTTCATTATGCTCCACCGTGGAGACATGCAAGACCACTTTAATATATCATGCTGTGCGGAAACGTAAGGACACACGAAGCTTGGTGTTTGTTAAGGAGACGCTGAACTGTGGAGAACATAAGGAGCGTTAGCCTGCACTGACCCTGCAACACTAGTATCTACCAGCACGACAGTGCGCCTCACTCATAGCTCCAGTCGTGCTGAAGTAGCTCAACCAACCTGGTTGTGACATCTAAGAGCTAATCCAGGTAGCACGTCTTGTTCAGTTGCTGCCACAGGTAACCCATGAAGCTTGTTCAGGGCACCCAGAAGAGAGCAGGATACACCAGACCTGTTCCGACTCCATTACTACAAAACCAGCTGATTTAATCTTTGAATGGGATGACACCCATCTACTCAATTATTGTGTTACACAAATACGTTCAGCAAGGAGTTCACCTGACCCAGACATACTGATATATTGGCGTTTCATGGTGACAGAATCATAAGCCAAAATAACCAGTGGTGTTTGGTCGGGAATCACAGAATTCGCAAGTTACAACAAGCCTGGTCTGCTGCCTTTTGGACAACTTTACTGGGATGTGTTGTTCCAGCAAGACAGCGATTACTGGCTAACTTCCTGAAGACACACGTTCCTCATATCCTGTGTTACTGGTTAAAGGGTCAGTTTCCAAATATCCTTTGTGGCCAACTGCAACTTAAAATAACCCATGCTGTTCTGTGAGGGGAAATTAAACTGTGCTGGATTCCTCCAGGCTATAGTACTGTGCTGCTTTGCGCGTGACCTTTCAACAGCACAAGACATTTATTCACTTTTACCATAGGGTCACTCTCCAATACGTACCACAGTTCCCTCGGAAGTGACGAATCAGATACACTCTCAGTCGCATGGCTTGGGGAACTTTAACATGAAACGATCCTCCTGAGTCTGAGGAATTACTGAACTCTGCAGGTGTCCAGAGTGTTGTCCTGCTTCTGCTGGTTGAGTAGGAGACGATGTTCCACAAGAACACCGCCCTTTCAGTCCCATTCTGTGATAAGTGGCACAAGTTGTTCTGAGGTTCATCAGTTCCCCTGGAAGTGACATACAACCTCACTTTTCACTCTTATGTTTTAGGGGAACCATTAAGGAAACAATCAATGATTAATAAAGCATGGTCAATGACACTTGGCAACAACGATATTTCTTTGCCATATTTACCGGCTGTATGTGACTGATTAGATACCATTGTACGCACATTAATCTCTCTTACTTCGTCGTCGATGGTCCTGCTTGAGACGTGCAATAGTTAAATGTAGCACACTGTGCCTCGAATTCCGTTTCTGTAAATTTACCGAATGGAATTTCACGGAAACAACTTCGTCCCTCTAAACACTCCCGTTTGAATTCCACAAGCCCCGCTGTTACTTCTGCGTGTGCTCAGTCCTAGCAGTCCTTCTGATTTTGCTCCATGCCCGCAGTCAAGTCGTCTTGACCAGGTCTCCAGCTTCTGCAGCAGAAGTCTAGATCTGCATCTGCATGGATAGACTGCAAATAACATTTAAGTGCCTGTCAGAGGGTTCATCGAACCCCATTCACAATTGTCTGTTATTCCCATCTTGTATAGGGCATGGAAGAAACAAACACCTATATATTTCCGTGCGAGCTCTGGTTTCCCTTATTTTATTATGGTGATCGTTTCTTCATATTATGTTGGCGTATACTGCTTGAACATCCCCCTTCAAGTTCAGGTCCTTCCTGTCGTTCAAAATCAGCATATCGTTACATTGAAACCTCATGTATTTCTTTATCATCCCTTTTACAATTCTGAATTGTTACATTATAAACTGAAGAGCCAAAGAAACTGCTACACCGGCCTAATATCATGTAGGCCTCTGACGAGCTCGCAGAATTGCCGCAACGCGACTAATGTCTGAATTAGTCCTGGGGGGAAATGACACTATGAATCCTGCAGGGCTGTCCATAAATCCGTAAGAGTACGAGGGGCTGGAGATCTCTTCTGAACAGCACGTTGCAAGGCACACCACAAATGCTCAATAATGTTCATGTCTGAGAGTTTGGGGCCAGCGGAGGTGTTTAAACTCAGATGAGTATTCCTGGAGCCACTCTGTAGCAACTGTGGACGTATAGGGTGTCGCATTGTCCTGCTGGAGTTGCCCAAATCTGTCGGAATGCACAATGGACATGAATGGATGCAGGTGATCAGACAGGATTCTTACATACGTGTCACCTGTCAGAGTCGAATCTAGACGTATCAGGGGTCCCATATCAGCCAAAAACGGCACACACCCAACACCATTACAGAGCCTTCACCAGCATGAACAGTCCCCTGCTGACATGCAGATCCTCGGATTCATGTGGTTTCCTCTATACCCGTACACGTCCATCCACTCGATACAACTCTTACCTTTCATTTTCTTTGGTTGATAATACTAAGTTTATGACACTAGTTAAGTCATTAGATGCGAGGTATTCTTCGGCTTCCTGGAGGACACTGACAAAAAGACTTAAATTAAGGACGTTTTTAGCAACATACTGGCTGAAACAAAATATCAGTACAACGAAAAACCAGACAATGTGGGATATTTCACTATTTTATTCACTTTAGTTTCGGGCCAGGACCCATTTTCTTCCTTTTACAAGTTGCCACCCGCTCAAGGAAGATGCGTTGCTTATAGCGATTACGAGGCAATAGAGTGACTGCTGTCAGGTACGTAGGTTGTTCTTGAACATTAGCCAGATTTTCTGAAAAACAATTTGAACCAGAGGCTCTGTCTTGCAATTCTGATCGGCACACATGAGAGGAGTCAGGCATCACATCTGAATAAAGAGGGAGGACATCCTGGCCACCAGTCGGCTTAATGGGAGTAACAGGAGAAAGACAGTAAGAGGTCGTAGGAAAGGTTGACTTAAACGGAACAGACAAATTTAGAGGCGTCTCAGTTTTTCTGTTGTTTAATCATTGCAACACCAGAAATCCCAACGACTGCCCCACGCCTGTATGTTTAAGGAAGATGCTAGGACACATACCAGCTATCTCAACTTCCTTTTTCGCACCATCGATCCTACCAGTAGAGCAGGAGTCAGCACTACAGTACATAACAACCAACAGACTCACTTCAGGGAGCGCTGTGTGAGGAGTAGATGTACCCAGCTGCTCTCTGTCCTGTATACGACATCTCTTGTGTTGCACTGCGGACACAGCCAGTCTGCCAACAACAGTTTCACGACCCTGCAACGAAGATCAAACTGAAAAGTCAGGAACAGATAGATGCGCTTTCCTTTGTTGCTCCATTGCACCTGGCCAAGACGTGGCAACAATCTCGTGGGCAGTAGAAACGAGATCAGCTAACGCCAATTTCGACGCTGTTCCAAGGAGGACTTCAACACAAATACCCTCCACTAGCAATTAGATCATAGGTGGCCACTTTAGCTGATGAGAAAGCACATCGCTACTTCCTCATAATATGATGTATGAATGCGGTACACACAAAACTGTAGATGGGAAAGAACGTTGTATTTTACTACCATCTCCACTGAATGGATCCTACTATAACTCTGCGAAGGGTATTGAGTGGACTAGCGTTCACATCGTATACCCCTCACATCACTCTAAGAGCCCAAAGTAAACTGTTGCTAGATTCTGGCCAAGACGATGTGTTACACACGAGGCCACGAAAACACCGAGGGAAAGCTGTCCAGGTATGGGCGTACTGTGGTGAGGCAGTAAACTGGCGACCCTCCGACCCGGCGCTCGATGCGGAACTACCCCTGGACCACGGCTGCAGAAATATCATAGAAGAATCTATAACTCATGACGTCGTATTTGAAAATCAGAATTCTCTGGTCGCTGTGTTGCATTGGAACTGTTCACGATTTCCTGAGAAGTTCTTGTCTATAGAATGCGGCAGACAAATGCTTTGGCAACAAACTTCTGTGAACATTATTCGAAAGATACTTACTTTGTGCGCATTTGTGTGCGTGTTCCACGTCATGTGTACAGCTGGAGTGCCTGACGTCCCCACGCTGTGGCCGTACAGGGAACGCCAACAGAAACCAAAAATGTAGAGGAAAAGCCGTGGTACAGTCGGCGCCGTATTTACGAGAGGTAACGATCAAATCACGGTCCATCTTCCCAGATTTAGGTTTTTTGTGGTTTCGCCAAATCACTGCAGAAAACAGTGCGGCCTTCCCTTAAATACGGGTGCTGTTGATTTCTGCCCTCGTTCTTCTGTAGTGAGAGGCCCTGTCCCTACTCGAATGGTCTCGACGTTAAGAGGACTTCAAACTTTAAACATCCCTCCTATTTTTCGGGAGCAGAACCCGCCGCTTCCTGCGAAAACTTGAATGTTCAGTACGGTTTTGCTGAAAAAGCAACAGACAGTGATCCGTATATCAGTTAGGGCACATGCAGAGACTAAATTCACGAAACCCTAGGTTATGTGTGTGTGTGTGTGTGCAGACATGTTGGCTGATGCTAACGACGATCTCATTTTCGTTAAAATGCATTCGTGTCCAACAACGTTCACCTCCGTCTTAACCGTTAATTTACGTCTGATGCATTCTATAGTAATTCGCTACTCGCTTGTTCTCTGTCAATATCACGAAAATGTTGTTGCAGTGGGTTGGAGCCTCGTCTTACGGCGCTAGGCAATCGACAGTAGTCATTCATTTGATGTCCACAGGGGGCGCCATAGAACATACCAGCGACACTCCAGGCTCTGGAAAATGAGACAAGTCAATTCCCAGGTTTGGAGTTGTGGGGTACAGTAGAAGGATGCAATTCTCATGTTTGATCAGTAAGTAGATACAGAAGTATTCTTCTGTTGTACACTTTCCTTGTATGGTCTGTATGTGCAGCTTTCACGTTAGTGTACAGTCTAGGGTTAATCTTGTGTATTTTAATAAGTTAGTATTTATTTATCGTATGGCAGCAGTTTCTGTGGCTTCATGTTTTAAGATTTTGAGTTCTCGCTTCACTTGGATTGTATGAGTTTTATCCTTTGGTGTCCTAGACGTGTTAACTAGATGTGCAGCTATGGCATTTGGTCTTACAGCTGCTTTTTGTCGTTGTGCTGGTGGGCTGCTACCTTGTTTTCTTAGCATAGACCATGCTTGCCTGCTAGATGTTTGGAAATTGAGGCTTTCTACAATTTCCGTCCACTTTTGTCTTCTGGCAGCATCCAAGCTGTGAAGCAGTTCATCCGCTATTTCCTGATCTCCGTATTCAAGGAAGCTCTGGTATAGTTCTTCGCTCGTTTGGGACCATCCAAGGATGTATTCTTTGCGCTGCCCTCTTGGTATGTGCTTCTTGGCCGTGCTTATCATGGCACCAACAAATCTTTGGTAATTTTTGCTAGTAGGTAGTATCCATCCCAAACATTTGTCCAGATCTGTGGAGAACCCAGTCCAATTGGCTTTTTTTAAAATTCCATCGTGGGCAAGGTATAGAGGTAATTAGGGGAATTTGAGTTCCTACCTCTATTATGATTGGACGGTGCTGACTGTGCGGAAAGTCGGACAGAACTCTACGCGAGGCCGTGAGAGGTTGGTCTCTGTTGTTGGACGAGACGAAACACAGGTCAGGGTTGTATTCCTGTCTCCAGGCAGCTGATTTAAACGTAAATCGATCCTTAGCATCGAATACATGGTATAAGTATTCGTCTTCTGCCAATTTTGCTAGTGCTTCTCCATTTGCATCATTGTCTTTATACTTCCACTGTTCATGATGACTATTGAAACCCCCAACGTATGCAGCAGGATGTGGATGAGTTTGAAGAACGTGGGCTGGCCAAGGTGTAGCAGATGGCTTATAAATATTGGGGGCGGTAATGCTTCCGATTTTTGTGACAACGTTATGAATGTCTTCGTTGGTGGATGTAGAAATTAGAAAAGCGTTTTCAATATCTTGTTTGACATATGTGGGTACTCCATAAGACCTATGATAGGTCGCTTCCAACAGTTCATAGCCTGGTATTTTGCCCCTTTTATTTAGTTGTTGCACTGTATCACAATGAGTTTCCTGTATAGCAACCAAGTCAATGTTGTCATTTTTTAATAGTTTTGATAGAAATTGGCACTTAGCATAGCTTATGCCTTCTATGTTTATGTGACAAATTCGAACCACGGGTCCGAGTTTCCTGGTCAGAGGGACCTGACAAGGGCCGTTTGGTCTGTCTGGTGACATAACTCTCACTGAAAGTTTCTTATAGTCAGGAGATCCTCAGATTATCTGACTGCCCAGTATGTGCTAGTTCATTTAGCGTTACCCAGGGTGCACGTGTAGTGTTGCACTACGGACGCGAACTAGCTTTACACCCCATAAGTAAGTAAATTGGATAGGATGGTTTCTTAAGACTGTAGTTACGAGTTTGAAAAGTGGTTGTTTGTTTTATACAATTGCGTGGGTCTAGGAATGGCTAGAGTCAAGGTGTGTCTGTTTGCACATGATTGAGGTGGGGTGGTCAACACATTGGAGGGAATGGACGTCTGAACCCGGCTGCATTTAATGTTTCCATAACCAGTACATCTTCTTGTCAATAAGAGTGGGGTTCACTTGGAACTTCTCCTTCATCGACTATGTTCTGCAACTTATCCACTACCTCAATAAGAACAAATTTGTCATCTTTGCAGCTCTTAACCTTCTGACTATGTGTGTGTGTGAGTGTGTGTATGCACAGAGGCAGGGACTGGTGCCTGTACCACTGGTATAGACAGAACACTACCGCGTGTTGCTGCTCTCACCCAGCGGAATGTACTATTTTTCACCGCTCCAGTAGTCATTACATTATCACGCAATGGCTAAATAATTCTTTATTTCTTTCTTTGTCGCTGTGTTTTGTTTCTATCGAACTGCAGATGATACAGCGCTCTACTGTCTGCTGTTCTCATCTGAGAGTGTGTACCTGCCTTTAGTTTTTCGAAGGAACGTGGGACGCCACATTCACGTTCAGCAGAAATTGGAAGAGGAAGTACGAGCTGGTCGCTCAAGGAAAGAAATGAAATAAATGAAAACATTAACTCACCAACAAACGCAGGAAAAAATGCCAGTGTTCTACCACCTACTTAACTGACATTAGAAGACTTACGCGGCGAGATGGTGCATAAATTCATGCGCATTAGCATAAATTCACTTGCATTTCTTCAAGACCAGACCCTGATTTCCATATGTGGTCAACCACGTGTCTGCTACCCCTGCACTCTTACATACGTTATGTATATTGCCGTACAGGGGAGACATGTTGCCGGCCAGTGTGGCCGAGAGGTTCTAGGCGCTACAGTCTGGAACCGCGGAATGCCTACGGTCGCAGGTTCGAATTCTGCCTCGCGCATGGATGTGTGTGATGTCCTTAGATTAGTTAGATTTAAGTAGTTCTATGTTCTAGGGGACTAATGACCTTAGAAGTTAAGTCCCATAGTGCTCAGAGCCATTTGATTTGGAGACATGTTAACAGACAGTCGCTTGCCCGGTATCGGCGGATAAATGCGATGCTGAAGTGCCTGTGTTGTTCAGAAATACGATGCAATGTTTCTTCGGACATGCAAGCGTGCATATATGTATGCATGTCCGAAAGAACATTGCACTGTACTTATGAAGAACAGAGGTAGAAGAGTATGGGACTGACGTAAGAAAATCTCTATCTCGAAGCTAAACTTTGACCGTTATTTTAGTAACACTCTTTGCACAGTCTTTCGTAATCTACAGGTTGGATATCATG
Source organism: Schistocerca nitens (assembly GCF_023898315.1). NCBI lineage: Eukaryota > Metazoa > Arthropoda > Insecta > Orthoptera > Acrididae > Schistocerca > Schistocerca nitens. The sequence goes on from NC_064624.1 coordinate 64,541,160, forward strand.
AGCAATGTGTCTCAAATTGCCCTGCGAATCAGTATTAAACCTATGGATGCTAATATCTGTAAGTAATGTTTTCAATTGTAGCTAATGACGTAAAGAATTCCTGATACCTCCAACCATTCACTGTCTAGCTTCTTTGCTTTATCTGTGCTACCACACACTTTGTTCCATTACCTCATTAACGATTCCTCGATACTTGAAGACGTTTGCTGTCACTCGATTCCTCCTATATGTTTCATCCATTCGATTATGTAACTTTTCGTTAAGAACTGGATTTACCCATCTTATTTTCAGCACTATTCTGTGTAGGCTGCTGGCCCTCTACGGGAACCATATGTTGGTCTGGCTCCTGCATAGACGCCCCTTCCACATTGTTGGATCTGCAGTACGGCTGTGTGCATCACTGAGGCACGCACACCACCCCACGGCGGCGAGGGTCTTTCCGCCAAACAGTGTAGGTGGAGGAGGGATTGGAGTAATTTAGTGTACATTGTCGAATATTTTACTTCGTACATAAACGACATGAGGGTACCACAGATTCTGTGTATTCTCCGTTGTACTGATAATCAACAGGTAAAATTTGCTACTCTGATATCTATATGTCTACTTAATCGATTTAATCTTCTCCTTATATTCTTATATAAAATTTATAAATCAGTTATTTATATCTGTAGATACACAGTTAAAACTTAATGAAGCGGTTTCCAATGGGTGTAGCTATTCGAAACAGACGAAATTTCTTTTGGATTCCTTGTAGGTATTTGACATGAAGTTCATGGTGAGAGTGGCATCATGTAAGCGACAAAGCGTGTCAGGGCATACATTTAGGCTCAAAATGGCTCTACGCGCTATGGGACTTAACATCTGTGGTCATCAGTCCCCAAGAACATAGAACTACTTAAACCTAACTAACCTAAGGACATCACACACATCCATGTCCGACGCAGGATTCGAAGCTGCGACCGTAGCAGTCGCGCGGTTCTGGACTGAAGCGCCTAGAACCGCTCGGCCACACCTCCCGGCAATAGATTTAGGTCTAGATGGCAGAGACCGCAGTGACGCCATGGCAAGGACGACGGATTCAACGTTTTGCAAGGTGCCGATTCAAAAGTGTGCAGCACCTTCCAATTCACTGCTCCTGCCCCACGATGGAAATTCTGAATTTTATTTTTCGTTTTCTGTACTGCTTATCCACGGATGGGTAAGAGTCGCCTGCAGTAACGTGTCACCACTGCAGTGAGTTTGGGGTTGTCTGTGCGCTGCACCCCCTACTGTGTGGACTCGGCCCGTGTCGCTCGCTGGCCTCCCTCGCCCTGTGTTGTTGTGACGCCCACAGCCGGGCTGTCGGAAGCGCGAAGTGGCTCAGACCACAAACGGGATGTTAGCTGCCCGCTGATCGCTAACCGCATGCTGTCACAGCGAGGACATGACGCGCTTCCCACAGCCACACACAGATAAACGCGTGGAGTATTCCTGGCGCACATCCGCAAAGCTCCACTTACGCAAATACGACTTGGAGGCGAGAAATCGCGATCCTGCGATAGTAGCTCCCCAGTAATCGACAGATTTATACCAAACATGTTAGTGAGACACGGCTCTATTCTCCCTTGGCACACGAAACAGCCACTGTTGAAGAAGGAACGAGAGAAATGACTTAAAAAAAAGGACAGTATCACCAAGAATGGCGATGTTTTGCTGAAAGTCAAAATTTTGCCGGACTTCAATGCGGTATGCTTTTAATAGTTTCCACAACGGAAGTGTGTCTTCACATCTGGCAGAAAACCCGCCAGTGTAAACATGTCGCCCACCACACATGTCGCGCGATCGCATTGACGAGGCTTGCAACCAGCTCAAAAACGTACTAATAGACGTCTACCATTTAACAGTAAATATATTGAAGCTGTGTTATAAGCAAAAAGTGCTCAACACATTGTAGAACAACTTTTATTCTCAAAAGAACGAATAACTTGGAGCAGTGAAAGTTGTATTGTGTCAGAAATGATGAAATCAGTCATCCACACCGTACTCGTACATCCAGCAAACGTGTCTGTAAATGAACAGCCTACAACCACTGGGTTTGTCAAGAAATCAAAGTGCGCACCTGCTATTCTTTGTTTCAACTGATACAGGGTCTGTTATTTAACAAGCAGCCGTGTTCACTATACTCCAGCATATTCTGTGTAACGCGCTATGGTAGGTATTAGTTTCCATCAAAGAACACTTCTAGCGAGCGTAGTACTGTATTACGTTCACCAGTAGGATCAGAGACACAAGTTTACGGAACAATCAGGTGAACAAATCGTGAACGCGGATGTAGCATTTCGGCGTACACCGCCTGTGGTATTCACGTCACTCCGGTTTGCACACGCGAATAACCCAACACTGACGCCAGTGTACAGAGCTCTAGAGGCCGCCGTTCGACGTGGGACTGCTCCGGCTGCAGTGCTGTGCTGACTGAGGCAGGCGGGGGCGGCCGCAGCGCCTCACCAGCTGCAGCGCCGGCCTCTGCTGCCGCCGTGCGGGGGCGGAGCGACGCCCCGGCGCCGACCGCTCTGCCACTGGGAGACCGCAGCAGCTGGCAGTGGGACAGCTCAGCTCCTTCACTAATACAGTAGGGATATGAGGTGAAAGTAATACTGCATTCACCTATAAACCCCCTATTGAGAGTAAATATCTGAACAGCTATCATTTCTTTCCTTCTGGAAGACAGTATCAGTCATATTTAAATGCCGTTCCACCGCGTCTTTTAAACTTTGCAATATTGTATCGACGCTGTTCACTTGATGAAAGTTACTGAACACCGAACTCAGTACCTATGAAAGACGGAAAAGTCAAACTAATGCTCTTCAAGTAATCAAAACCAATATTTTGATTACAATGTTCATACGACAAATCAAGGTCAGATATTTTCGTTATGGAGTCAAAATATTTCCTCTACAGTCAGCCATGAATCTAACTATTCAGCTAGATAATTTCTGCCTGACAAAACTCAATTTATCCCTGATCATATTCATAACTATTTCATATATTCGTACATCTGGAAGGGGTCAAATTGTCGTCCTTTTACAGAACTGCTGCATAAGCTGCACGTGCTGCGCCACTCTGTGATGCTGTCAGTGGTCACGTGATCACTCTCGCACTCGCAGACGAGCTCCTGCACGTCCACACAGCCCTGACTCCCGCCAGAATCGTCTTATTCCAGGGGCAGCGGCGACAGGGCGCACAGCTACCGCAGCACAGGTAACACAGCTCGTGAGACCAGACACCTCAACACAAACTGCTGCGAACCACCTATTAGCAGTGAGACTGTGGGCACCCACACTTCTAGCTCCTCTCCCCTCCACCCCTCCCACACACACACACACCACAGCATCGACGTGGAGAGCTCGACTGGTGCCGCCAGGGCTTCCTTCACCTGGAAAAAGGAATGGCGCGCCCTGGTCTTCAGCGACGGCAGCAGATACTGCCTGCATCCAAGTGACGGTCGTTTGTGCATACGACGAAAAGCTGGTGAGTGCTACCTCAAAGAGTGTACACACTGGCCTTACTGTTCATCTCTGCCGTTCCTGGAGAGGACATGCAGAATGTTGTTAAAGCCACTCTTTTGCTTTTCTTGTAACAGGAAGATGGTGTGTTGTTCCAAGAGGATAATGCTCGTCCACATACTGCTCATCGACTCAATGTGCCCTGTCAGACGTGTGGCAACTTCCCTGGCTGGCACGATCTTTGGACTCCTCTCCAGTCCAGCAGGTGTGGGGTATGATGGGACGACAAGTGACAGATGCGACGTGTCAAGCGAGGACTCTTACACAACGACGTGACATCACGTATCCCAGGGCTGTATTCGCCACCTGTACGACCCACTGGATCACAGAGTCAGCGCCTGTGTTGCCGCCCGTGGTGGCTACGCCACGTGCTAGTATGGATGTCTCAGGTTGGGTCGATGCCTGGTTCGTCCAACCGTGTGTGCTATTCGTCTGTATGTGTTACCACTTCATGTACTCCATATGCAGTGTTGCAACAATAAATCTTGAGTCACCTATTAACCTCCAAAAACACCAAATTTTTTTCTGCCAGTGTATTAGCAGCCATGAGCGGCAACATTTGCAGACAATAATCCTATACTGTGAGATCATCAGCGTCCATCTTCTACCTCTAGTCCACGCTCGCCATACACATTAAATGACAAGTAACTTGTAATTAAAATAGATAACCTCACACAGAAATGTCCGTGGATCCCTTGTAGGCTTGTTCTAGCTCTACTACTGATGTGGCGACAATGGTTTGCAACTCATACAGGGTGTGGGGTTACAAGCTCAGACGTCTAGTTTTAGTCAATTTGTATTAAGGAAGAATATTTAGAAAATGGCAGTTCAAATTTGCCGAAACTAGTCATCACTGTACAATTGCAATTTCAGCAAATAAAGTTTTCGTATCAGAAGACTTCGCCATTTCAAGTTAGTCTTATAAAAGACTCTCTCTGTTCCAGGTAATACAGTAGATGCCACTTTTGTTATAATGAATGTAATCCAAATAGAGATGTACAGGGCGAATCAAAAAGGAATTTGCAACTTTAGAATGATATAGAAATGTATTGAGATAACTTATAGAATCGGTAGGTGTATGATTATGCAGCAAACAACCTCCATGTACTTCGGTCCATCAGTGCCCCATTCCACCACCAGGAACGCCAGCGTTGTGCAGAGCTAAGATGGCTGCTTTCACTGGTATGGAGCGTGCCCGCTGTGTGTCCTGGTACCATGAAACGAACTCTGCAATAACTATTCGGCGGTTTCATTAAAGACCGCGCGTATGTTCCTCCCATTGCAAACAATTTGGCCGACCCGAAAATCGAATCTACGCTGCAGTTGCACAAGTTTCGCCAGTTTTGCTACAGTGAATGTGGGAAGCGGAAATTGACTATCAGTGGGATGTGTCCGACATCATAAATGGTATTCACATCGAAACGAAATGACACTATTAGGTGAAACTTGAGGTTCTTTGCTGCAAAATAACACGTCAATCGACTCTGCAAGATATCTCAATATATTTCGAAAGCTACAAAGTCCTTTTTGACACACTCTTTATTTTTAGCGTCATCAGTGTGCAGTTTTCTAGAATTCTACTGCTGACGAAAGATAAGTTCCTACCAAACACAACATCTATGAACTTTAGCCTCAACCACACTCTTTGGTTTGTTTACACCCTGTGGAACAAGTGGGAGTTGTTGGCTGTGGCAAAGTTTGTGTATTGCTGTGTGATCAGTGCAACTGGAGAACATGAACTACGTTCTCCAGTGTGGCTTGTAAGCAATGGGTAAATTGGTGGATGGTAATTACTGCAAGTAATACCATCAAGCTGACCTTGCAGGGTAAGTAATTCTTTATACGTCGCTACATTCCGTTCTTCATTCTATCGTCTTTTTTGCCTTCCCTGGACTACATTTAGAGATTAGAACAGCTATGCCAGAGATGACTGGTCTCATGACATTTTGTGAAATATCTCTTGTGGTAAACTAATAATGGGAGGCGCTGCCCAGGGAAGTCGGGCTCGAGGACACGATCTGGGACCACGTTCCTCAGCAGCGTTGTTGAGGCCACAACTACCAATTATTCCTACTTTGCATTTTCTCTCTTCTCTAAAGTTAAATATTTTATAATTTTCGATTTGGAAATTTCATGTATTATAATTTCGAGAAGTGATTACAGCTGTATGTAATACAAAAAATGACAGAAGACCTCCACGCGGCAGTGCACGGGCAGCGCTGCCCGTGACCTCAGCTGCGCAGCCAGACACCGCGGTGAGGCGGGGGCCGAGTGCACTGAGTGGAGCACTGAGGTCCGCAGAAAGTTATCAGACGGCGGACCCTGGCTGTGCAAATGCAGGCTCGGAAAAAGAAAGAAAGTGCAGCCTTTGCTGCAGTCACTGATAGCTCGGTTAACTCGCGCCGGTCTTCCAGGACGCTTAGCACGATGCCGCAGCCGTGGCGGCTACCTCGGCAGTGAGCGCTCAGCCCCCACTGCCTGAGAGGACAGCGCCGGCCGCCACCGTCAGCTGCCGTCAGCCTCCGAGGCACCCACTCGGCCGCCCACTACGTGTTTTCACGCGGCTGGACAAGTTGTTGTACTGCATTTGCGGCATTCTTAGTGGCCTTCCCTGCACGGAAAGCGAGCTGCCAGTAGTTTGTACCGCTCAGAAGCCGGTGAGTCGACAGTTTGGCGCCAACCAGCTTTTCAAAGGCTTTTTACAGAACATCCAAGAAGCAAGTAGATCTATCGGCCTTACTTCATTGTAACTACTTCCGCGATTTTCCATGGCCTATTTCTAGACACAGATCACAAACGAGACATTAACATGGAGTTACCTCTGGCGCCAAAAGTTATGTAATTTCTTCTGATAATCCGTTAGGACATTGAGCTGTGCCTCAAACAAGACTATTTAAGGGTATGGAGACTACCTTATGAATACATGTCAGCAGGGGACCGACCGTTTGAGGGGCTGGAGGCTCAGGAATGGTGTGGAGCGTTTTCAGTTGCAGTGACATGGGACTCCTGATATGTCTATATACAATTCTGATAGGTGACACGTACATAAGCATCCTGTTTCATCATCTGCATCCATTCATGTCCATTGTAAAGTCCGACTGATTTGGGCAATTCCAGCGGAGCAATGCGGCAACCCACATGTCCAGAATTATTACAGAGTAACTCCAGGAACTTTCTTCTGAATTTAAAAACTAACGCTAGCCACCAAACTCTCCAGATGTGAGCATTATTCAGCATATCTTGGACGCCTTGCAACGTGCTGTTGAGTAGAGATGTCCACCCTCTGGTTCTCTTACGGATTTACGGACAGTCCTGCTGGATTGAAGGTGTCTGCTCCCTCCAGCACTACTTCAGACATTAGTCAAGTCTGTGCCACATGAACCAATTTCTTTATTCTTCAGTGCTTACATGTGTGCATGTGTATACGTGTCATTCTTTTTTCACCTATGCATATTATGTACAGGCAAAAACAAATTAGAAAAGAAAAAGTGGTTAACTGGGAAAACAGAATGCTAATTATTAGTTTTTAATTTCTACATGGAATTAAATGCAAATATGGCACATAATTAAATGGAAAAAGCATATAGTTTATTAATTTAAAAATGTATATGGAATTAAATGTGAAATTATATATTTGATTAAATGGTATAAATGGTTCAAATCGCTCTGAGCATATGGGACTTAACATCTGAAGACATCAGTCACCTAGAACTTAGAACGACCTAAACCTAACTAACCTAAGGACATCACACACATCCATGCCCGAGGCAGGATTCGAACCTGCGACCATAGCAGTCACGCGGTTTCAGACTGAAGCGCCAGAACCGCTCGGCCACACCGGCTGGCTTAAATGGTATAGAAAATGAATATATTAAAAAAATACACATCAATCATTTTTTTTACAAAAAGATTGTTAGTAACCATTAGCTATTGTTTTGGTATATCTTTGTTATTTCGGAGAAAAGAAACTAATCGCTATAAATGACTAGCCAGATGTAAATGATGGAAAAGGAGGATCTCTTTAAGTCTGGAAAATTGTATGATGTGGCTAGTTATTTACAGTGTACTGCATTACACATGTGTTTTCTTCTAGAATAGACACCTCTACCTATCAGCATAAAGTGTGTTCAGTAGCCAACTTCAAGGTAAAGAAATAGCAATTAATAATATTATGTACAGTCACAGCTGCTTCATAAAACACTGCCGCTGAGTTACAGTAACTACACGTAATTCATCAGGAACATCAAAGTGCTGACTGCTGCGGGCCACTCTGTGGCATGCCACCCCTCTGGCTGCCCTCCTGCGTGCACCCCCAGCTGTGGCGTCAGCACTGCTGTGGTGGCCGTGGCTGGCTGGCTGGGTGCGGAGCTGGCTGCTGGCTGCGGCCCCGCCTCTGCAGGTCTACTCTGGAGGTGGGCAGGTCGGTGGGCTGGCGGCTCCCCACCCAGCCAGTGGCCCGGTGAGCAAACGTTAAAACCTGCGAAGATCCCAGCGAGGATCTCCCCCACTCTACCTCCCTGCCACACTCACCCCGCGCTCGGCTCGCCCACGATGGGCCCTCACCCCACCCCCTATAGTTCCCTCACAATGGAAGACTGGAGACAGTACCTGCATTTGCAGTTTGGAGCCCGGGTGGTGTTGCTGCAGTAGCTGTTTTTGTTAGTGCTGAGTGCACGTGCTATTTTGGTTTTGTGCAGCGCTTGTTTTTAAATCGTTGTCAGTGTGGAGTGGGCGTGATATTTTCGTTTGTTTTAAAATCATTGTGAGTGCAGAGTGCGTGTGCAAGTTCGTGCTTTCTTTATTCTCATTGTGAGTGTGGACTGCGTGTGGTATTTTTTTTTGTACATCTATTTTTTACTCATTGTGGTTACAGTGTAGCGTTTGTGTTGCTAAAATGAGTGCTTTTAAATGCGAAGTGTGTGGGCAAGTGTATAATTACAGAAAGAATCTCAGTCAGAATGTTTGCAGAAACCATCGACAAGAGCTGCCTGTTGCCACTAAAGTGGAACATCAAAGTGCTGACTGCTGCGGGCCACTCTGTGGCATGCCACCCCTCTGGCTTCTTATCAGTGCTATGTGTGTGACAAATTTTTTTCTCTTAAAAATAATTTGTATCGCCATCAACGAAATATTCATGGTTTGCAGGAAGGGGGGTTGTTCTTCAAGTGTACATTGTGCCCATTTCAAAGTAGTTCAAAACGGGGTTGGATAGATCATTTACAAACTGCTCATCAAATTCAACTTAATTCCGAAGATCTGCAGTTCTCAAATGAAGATGAGTTTGTACAGTGGAAAGAAGACACTGAACGCACGACACATTCAAAGTTTATTAAAACGCATGGGTCTACTAGCTCTACACATTATTATGGCTGCCATCGGTCAGGTAACTTTGTCTCCAAAGGTAAAGGCACAAGACATCTTAAATTGACAGGCAGCAACAAAATGAATGGAAAGTGCCCTGCACAGATGAAAGTAACTGTACACGAAGGCGGAACATACCAAGTACATTTTGTGTCCACCCACATTTGTCACAAACAAGATTTAACGCACCTGCCCCTGAGTCAAAAAGACCGGGAAACCTTAGCAACAGATATTGCAATGGGACTTCCGTATGACAAAGTTCTAGATAACGTACGGACAAGTTTGCAGGATTCGGACTTGGAGAGAATCCATTTGACTATCGAGCAAGACTTATATAACTTTGCAGCAAACTATAACCTCTCCTCCAAGTCACTGAGACATAAAAATGATGCAATCAGTGTCGGAGCTTGGGTAAAAGAAATGAATGAAAGTGAGAATCCGTGTGTGTTATTCTATAAACCACAAGACTCGACTAGTGAACATTAAGAACTGAGGAGTGAGGATTTCGTATTAGTGATAAGGAACAGAACACAGCGCGAAATGTTATCCAAATAAGGAGAAGACTGTATCTGTATTGATGGAACCCATGGGCTTAACAGGTATGATTTCGAAGTGACCACTCTCTTAGTACTGGATGGTCTCCGGCAAGGATTCCCATGTGCTTTTCTGATTTCGAACAGGAAGGACGCCGATGTTTTAAGTTAATTTTTACAGTACGTAAAATCACAGGTTGGACCAATTTGCCCCAATGTATTCAGCAGAGTCATACAGTATTGCATGGAACAGGACAATGGGTGCTCCTAAGATGAGACTCTGTTGTACCTGGCATGTGGACAGAGCATGGAAAACTAATATCAAGCGGAAAATTGCAAATTGATGAACACCTGGCTGCCATGGCATAGTGTGTGGTTGTTCAACATGGACCTGTTTGTGGGTGTCAAGCCCTGCAAATAATTTTTGTGTTATTATACAGACAAAATTGATAGGTCTAAAAGGTGGTATATACTCCACTGCAAGTAACTTTTAAATCAGAATCCAAACACACTACATTGCTACTGAACAGCAACATTGTGAATATTATTTAATCTGACATCTTCAGCTGATATGAGGACATTAGAGCAGTATGAGATACATTCGGAATAATGGGTCCGATTAAGTGTTACCTGTTGTGCTGTGATGCACAATTGGTATGGCATAACCATGCTGCACAGCAACAATGTGGTTCATGTCCAGCCCTGTAAATTAATTTTATATTATAATGCAGACACAGTAAAATAGAATTTAAAGATATCTATATACATTAATATGAATTCAGATTATTATCATACTCAGATATGTTGTCTCCATTAGATTTACTTTATACACACCTGATGCACCATGATGAACACCTGACTGCCATAACATACTGTGTGGTTGTTCTACAACATGCAAGTGATTTTTGGTGTCAAGCCCTGCAAATAAATTTCATATCACAATTGAGTCAAAATTGATAGGTACTGAAAGATAGTATATACATATACTGTACTGCAAGTAACTATGACATCAGATTCCAAACACACTGCGTTGCTACTGAACAGCAAAATTCTAAATTTTACTTAATGTGACATGTTTATTTGGTGTGAGGTCATTATAGTAGTACCACACGTATTTGGAATGATGGATCACATCAAGTTTTACCTGTTTAGCTGTGCTGTACATCTGGCACAGCACGACTATGCTGCGCAGGAACATCATGATTCATCTCGAGCTCTGCATATAAATTTCAAATTATAATTCACACAAAGTTGACAGGTGCTGAACACAAATTCGTATATTAATCACGAATTACATTTTACTCTACCAAGGTTCAACACATAAACGTATCTACTCAATAACTTGAAAATTGATACATGCCCTCATTCAGAAGTGATTTTACTGCTTCACATCTTTCTTCAGCATTTGGAACAGTCAGAGAAATAGTATGTGCTGTTTTCTTCTTGGTAGAATACAGCCTCCAATGTGGCATTAGCTTTCTTTTCTGGCCCTTATCTGTTTGTTTGAAACAACTGTTTCGGGCTCAAACTGTTCCTACATTTGCCTTTAAGGATACAGTTTTTTTTGGCCAACTGCAGTTCAGTCTCCATCATTCCACTGACAATATTGGAAAACACTGAAATAAGCTTCTGTCTCCCTTCTAACAATAATTTTGGTGTTTTTGAAACAGATTTTATGCTTACTTCAGCTAATATTGCTGCTCTCTCACTGGTGGCTTCAACATCTCTGGACTTTGTAGGGGATTTTCACCGACACTGTCATCTCGTCAAACAGTGTGAATGTGCTTACACATATCGAATCTTATACTGTAATCCACACATGTACAGTAATACCTATGTATGCACACATTGATCCCTACATTTTAATTTGCACTCACAGTTGACTCTGTTATCTTTAACAATGTACACCTCTGAGCATTATGTGGATGGCACTTCCCAACCACCATCTACCTCAGTGATGAGGTCCTTGTCCATTAACAAACTAGTTTTGTGTTTATTACGAATGTCTTGAACTTTGGTTGTAACCTTTCCTTTTACATTTGCTATAAGCCAGTCAAACATCTTGGCTGTAACGAGACATTAGTGTAGATATGCCTTTGTCCAGTCATTTTATCTGTCTTGCATTACCATGTATCTCCTTTAAATCCTATGCATACTCTCCACATACATGTTGGTATTGAGACCGGCATACATTCTGTGACAGTAGGCCCAACACTCCACATTTCCCTCATAGTGTGTCTTGAAGTATGAAGCAAATTCTGAAGTGTCAGGGTCACTACTGAGCTTCTGCAGTGCTTTTTGCAGTGATTCCTGAAACATACTTACATTTCTCAGCATTGACAATGATTTAATGAGCCGATACACCTCATTTCTTTTATCCAGATCTGCAATTTTCCGCTTGATATTAGTTTTCCATGCTCTGTCCACATGCCAGGTACAACAGAGTCTCATCTTAGGAGCACCCATTGTCCTGTTCCATGCAATACTGTATGACTCTGCTGAATACATTGGGGCAAATTGGTCCAACCTGTGATTTTACGTACTGTAAAAATATACTTAAAACATCGGCGTCCTTCCTGTTCGAAATCAGAAAAGCACATGGGAATCCTTGCCGGAGACCATTCAGTACTAAGAGAGTCTTCTCCTTATTTGGATAACATTTCGCGCTGTGTTCTGTTCCTTATCACTAATACGAAATCCTCACTCCTCAGTTCTTGATGTTCACTAGTCGAGTCTTGTGGTTTATAGAATAACACACACGGATTCTCACTTTCATTCATTTCTTTTACCCAAGCTCCGACACTGATTGCATCATTTTTATGTCTCAGTGACTTGGAGGAGAGGTTATAGTTTGCTGCAAAGTTATATAAGTCTTGCTCGATAGTCAAATGGATTCTCTCCAAGTCCGAATCCTGCAAACTTGTCCGTACGTTATCTAGAACTTTGTCATACGGAAGTCCCATTGCAATATCTGTTGCTAAGGTTTCCCGGTCTTTTTGACTCAGGGGCAGGTGCGTTAAATCTTGTTTGTGACAAATGTGGGTGGACACAAAATGTACTTGGTATGTTCCGCCTTCGTGTACAGTTACTTTCATCTGGGCAGGGCACTTTCCATTCATTTTGTTGCTGCCTGTCAATTTAAGATGTCTTGTGCCTTTACCTTTGGAGACAAAGTTACCTGACCGATGGCAGCCATAATAATGTGTAGAGCTAGTAGACCCATGCGTTTTAATAAACTTTGAATGTGTCGTGCGTTCAGTGTCTTCTTTCCACTGTAAAAACTCATCTTCATTTGAGAACTGCAGATCTTCGGAATTAAGTTGAATTTGATGAGCAGTTTGTAAATGATCTATCCAACCCCGTTTTGAACTACTTTGAAATGGGCACAATGTACACTTGAAGAACAACCCCCCTTCCTGCAAACCATGAATATTTCGTTGATGGCGATAAAAATTATTTTTAAGAGGAAAATTTTTGTCACACACATAGCACTGATAAGAAGCTACAGTAGCTTTAGTGGCAACAGGCAGCTCTTGTCGATGGTTTCTGCAAACATGCTGACTGAGATTCTTTCTGTAATTATACACTTGCCCACACACTTCACATTTAAAAACACTCATTTGACTTACTACCACTAATTGCTGATTTAATTCAAATACATGGAGCAAATATTGAAGACATGGGGCTGGCCAGAGTGGCTGAGCGGTTGTAGGTGCTTCAGTCTGGAACTGCATGAGAGCTATGGTCGCAGGTTCGAATCCTGCCTCGTGCATGGATGTGTGTGATGTCCTTAGGTCAGTTAGGTTGAAGTAGTTCTAAGTTCTAGGGACTGATGACATCAGATGTTAAGTCCCATAATGCTCAGAGCCATTTGAACCATTTTTGAAGACATGGGTGTAAGTGCTACTCTGAGATGAACAGATGGGAATTTGTGTCTGTCTTTCTGACAATTTCAATACAAATGGTGGTAACATCATAACTGCGCAAGATTTCTTGTAGCATTATGATGTAATATAACACAGCTGGAAATGTTATTAATTTTAGCATTTTGAAATAGTTAGGTATTTCCCATATCACTGCAGAAGTTGTGTTCTAATGCATGACGATTGGCATAAACATAAGAATGTCCCAATTGGACACTGGTGATAGATACTCAGGATGTTTTCCATGTCCTTGCTACTGCTCTTGTGACCTATACAAGTATGTTTTCAAAGGTTTGAAAACAACATCAAAATTGCTGGAGGTAAAGACAAATAGGTACTTTCAACTCTTAAGATTTATGTCTGTCATTTGTACTAATGTAAGATTGATTGTTCACTGTCATCAAGGTAGAAGCAGTATTTCTACTTAAGTGCCTAATGTAATTATGTTTCTTGTATGTCTACTTGTAATCTGTTTCTGTAATACTTTATTATTCATGACACTTCATTTTGTACTAATGTATCTGCAATTAAATGATTGGTTGTATATTGTCAGAGTACTCAGTAAACTTTTATTTTGTACCATGTACAATGTATGTATCATGTTGTAATTTCATTGTACTGTTGGTACTGTATGTATGGAATTATTTCATAATGTAACTAAATTGTAAAACTTTTAAATGTTAATGTGGTGTACTATCCAAATAAACAATTGAAATTGTGGCATTTAGTGTAACACAGATTGTGTTTTCAAATATAGTTATCTGAATATTCAAATATAGTTTGCTACATCATTTGTATGACCAGTGAGAGAATTTAACCATCTATGATTGAGACTGTAGTTTGCAAAGTGAAAGGAATTCATTTGTGACCTTTGTGATGTTTTTAATGATTAACTGTTGACATTACTACACTCCCAAAGATAATGGTATCCTCTTGGAACATCAGATATTGAGTCCCAGGCTAAATGCACCTTGTTCCCCACATTTGGTTTACTCTGTTGTGCTGGTAATTTATAGAAAGTTAATGATTCAATAAAATTATATCACTGAAGAATTTTCATTTTCATTACTGCATTGCCTGTCCTACATAATTAAATGCTATTCTCTGTGCTGCAGTGTCAAGAAAATAGTCATCCTAAATGTGTTATGTAACATGAATGTAAACAAATCGAGCCTCTGAAGCAAATCTCACAGGTGGTTCACAATTTTATCCCCAGCACCTCCCTCCATATCTTTCTACATTTAACAGAAAATCTGACCCTAGGCTGACAGTAAGAGTTCTTCCCTATCATTTCAGTCAATAAAGGTCTTCCTGGAAGGTCTTGGAGAGAGCCAGTGGTTTGTTTGGAAAGATATGGAAAGAGGTAGTAGGTTTTCAAAGTTTGATGACTGGCTCAATTGGCAAGAGAGCTACTCTACAAAAACCAGTGTGGTATCTGGATTCAGATTCAGGTTGGTTCACAAATTTCATGTTTCATTATTGTTTCAAAACAGTACACTCCACAGCACTGTAAAAGATTTCATTTTTGCGGTGTATACATCACAAATGGTTCTAATTGGTACATCACTTCCCATGAAGCTAGGTTATTGTTCATGTCTAATAGTGGAAAAACTAGGATGTGACAAACAAATGAAGGAATTAAGTCACCATTAATCTCATTATCTTGCAGTTTCTTGGAATATATTTCTGACCAGTTTCTTGGTTTTTTTCAATGAAATCCAAGTGCTGCCACCATGCGTCACAGTAGTGACGCTTGCTTGAGTAGAGAACTGGTAACACCTAATATCATGACCATACACATGATGTATTGAACAATTAGTCAGGATATTTTAATAACACAGGACATTGAGCCAGATGGAGTCTGGTCCCTTTTTTCTTGTCCGGGTATCTCACCCATATAAGAATCTTTTCTATGTTCTGTGTGTTTACACATAATCTCTGGGTTCTTGTTATGCATCCAATATCCAACATGGTGACTGCATAAAGATGCAATTAATGAAACTTGTACTTCTGTGCAGAACACTTTTAAAATTAAAATATTAGGTCTCACACTATAGATAATTGATAATATCTGAAGTCTTGTGGTGATACACAAAACTTTTCAGAGGATAATAGAATAGCTACATTTTCAGTTGTGATCAGTAACTTCATACCAAGAATGATCTCAAGAAAGAAATGTAAGCTAACTACTGAGAAATTAATTGTCAACAGTCATGAAATATATTGGATCTAGTGTTATAATGAGACTGATGAATTCTTTTATGGGAGGAAATTTGCATTACTGTGATGAATGTCAATTTCACAGCAAATTCAATTATATAATCACTTTAACTACCTCCAGAATTTCTATGTCGACCTAATCTTATTATGATCTGAGGTATGTTGGTAGTTGTCTTTGTAGGATTTTGTTGTGAAATGATGTTTGCTGAAATGTAGGATGCATAACACTTACACAAGTACACTGCAGCTAAATATATTATGAACTGATATAAATAACATTCTGATTTACAGCGTTATGCATTGTTTTTTTTTTCAGTGTGTCTTGTTTCTCATGTACAACTATATTAAGAGTAGTAATATAAATCAGAAATGAAATCAGACATTTTAACTTTAGAGTGAGGGTTTTCAAAATAATACTCAATAAAAAATAATTATGTATAAATAAAGCTTACATTAAAGTGACATGTTCCACGTCATTATGAAATATCGTATTCATAATCTATGGAACAAGTATTTATGTATGTATAATAGAGATGGTAAAATAATATTATTATACAAAATAAAACAGTAATATGTAATACTTACGTATGGTTAGTTTTCACCCACCCCAATATGTGGTTGGGGGATATGTATTTAAAAAAGTTCAGAGAAACAAAATTTAAACAACAACATTGAGTCATTAGATAAACTCTTGTCAAAAAGGGGAAAATAATTAAAAATATAACAGAATAATTTGGCTGCTTAGTAAATGTGGAACATATTTGGGCAACCCCAGCCACCCTCTGAACACACTAAAATCTCCCATGAAAGAAAACGACAGACGGTCTTTAAGACAAACTTAATGAGATTATAAGACACAAACAAGGGTAGTGTCACGAAGTAATCACCAGACTGATGTGAATTATCCATCATCTTTAGAAAAACAATTCTGTTAATCATTTTAAAATAACAATCAAAATTTAGTAACAAATATTTGTAAAAGTTGACCTGTTGAAGGAATTCAAAAATTCTACTTAATCTCTCTAATTATTTTCCTTCAAGTCAGCAGACGTTTCTTTGCTAATCAAAGTTCATGAGGATGAATGTGTGAGTAGCTTGGTGGAACATGGAAGTAATGAAATGCTTTCATAATGCTTAAAGAGAGTCAACTGGCTGGCTACTGCCCAGTTACCCATTTTGGGCACTCCCTCTGTCAGGTCTACTTTATCTGGTGTGTGGGTTCAAATGGGAAAGAACTCACATATACAAAGGTTGACAGCCACTTCCCAATGTGCAGTTTCTGTCAAGATGAGCAAGCAGGGTGAGAATAGATCTATGGTAGTAGGTGACCCTGTAGCAGTGCTGAAGCAGGTAGCATGTATTGCATAGCATAGAATGATATCTTCAGTCCGTGTGAGACCCTCAGTTTCTCAAACCCTCAACCAGGTGCCACTCCCCTCATACTACTCTGTATGCATAAAAATCTTCTAGCAGGAGAATTATCAGTGAAAACTGAGCTATAACCTCTTAGAAGGTCTCACTGTCAAGGATCATGTGGTGGAAGACACTGTGACATTAAATAGGCATGTACCATCACTGCAACTGCCTATGCTGATGTGATTAAGGGTGCTGCAAAGGCTGATATATGTCATTGACAAAAACAGCCAGCCCGCATTTTGCTCTGTGATTGGTACTCTCTTCAGTGGAGGCTATTGTCTACCATCACAGGAGTGTGAATAGGTTCAAAAATGTTCCTTGCAAACAGAGACACAACGGTCTTTCCAGCACTATGAGCTTCATTTCCTCTATGTGAATTCTGTAAGCCATTACATGGGTGCAATTTTATCTACTTTGTTTCTTCTACCATTCTATTGTGACAGTGGGGCCGCACAGGATTAGCCAAGCGGTCTAAGGCACTGCAGTCATGGACTGTGTGGCTGATCCCGGTGGAGGTTCGAGTCCTCCCTCAGGCATGAGTGTGTGTGTTTGTCCTTAGGATAATTTAGGTTAAGTGGTGTGTAAGCTTAGAGACTGATGACCTTAGCAGTTAAGTCCCATAAGGTTTCACACACATTTGAACCTTTTTTTTTTTGACAGTGGGCAACTGATCCGTGGGGTAGGAAAAGCAGGACTTACAGACGCAAATGTGGAAGCATCGGTGTTGTGTGGGTTGGGGAGTATTTGGCTTTTGGGTAGCAAGCCTACCACTAGAGTTTGACATTGAAACATTTTCTTCCATAATCTCCCAGTTGCCATGACCACTACTGTTATTTCCTTATGACAAGATCACCTGAAAGTGGAGTATTTTGACTGTTTTTTGAGAGTTGGCTAGTGCATATGTTTCTGTTGATGTTGTAGGCAGTGAGGAGCTGGAAGTTATGATGATAAATAATCATTCAGCACTTGCTACGAATACTTTTATTCTTGCAGCATATACACAATGGATGTAGCATAGAGTGCGAACTAAAGAGAACTGATCTGGCAAAGAGACAGTTCTTCTTGCTGCAATATAGGGCAGCAATAATATTGGGGGTTAGAGCCAGTGGTTCAACATCCCCACACTGTCTTCACCACTGTAAAAGCGTAGGCCACAAACGCTTTGATTTGGTGACCTACAATTAATCTCAGAGTCCATTGAATGTGATTCCTTTCATTATTTTTACTTATTACAATCGTTCTCTGCTTGGAAAATAGGGTAATCACTTCTCAAATCTGAGAGGTATCTGAAGTAGTCAATGTGCACCAATGAGGTACATGCTGCCTGCTTCATGTATGCCTCAACATATTTGCTGTAAGATGTCTTACCCTTGCAGATCATTACCATAACACCCAACTAGTGAAATTTAAAACATCACATGGTGCTGATGATGAATGCCCTAACCACTGTACACAATACTACCTGTGTTTACATACTGTGGTAAGTAGGAATGCTAAATCATAATAAATGTAACAGTTTTTCCAGGTGTTTATTGTTCCTACGAGTAACTTGTACTGCATCCATGATCCATTGCTAAGCTGTTGCATATTTTAAAATCATGTCCATGAGGTCTCTACATATTATCCTTTCTACTATTTGGAGCATAGAAGCCAGCTTCACTGTTTCCTTTTCTATAAGTAGTATGTCATTAAACAGGCCCATTATTAAAGTATATTGTCAAAATTCAAACAATGGAAACTCCAGGGAAGTATATCAACAGTGTAGGAAAAGACACATTGCTGCTTACCAAAAAGTCTATATGTTAAGTTGCAGACAGACACAATTAAAACATACTTAAACACAAGCTTTCGTCCACAGATAAAGAGAAACACATCATTCATTCACACAAGCAAGCACATCTCACACACACACGACTGCCACCTATAGCAGCTCAGCCAAAATGGGGGAGCTGGGGAAACCTTCTCAGAAGATCCCTGCCTTCTCCCATCATCAAAACCATACCATTAGATACTTGAGCCCTGATAGTTATATCATAGCTTTCAGATAATTATTTAAGAACTCTGAATCATTATAACTGTTTTTCATGGAACTGAGGTATTTAATGGCTTATGAGGACTTTTTAATATCTGCCGTTATCCATTTGTTTTGTGAGACATTGATATGATGTAGGTACTTCTGGAAATGTCTTTTCAAAATTCAATTTAAAAATGTTGAGAATTTAGAGATTTTCACATTTCCACCAGTTTCTCCATATAATTCATCTCAACTTTGTTTTGCTTGTTATTTTCAAATATCTTCTATTTTTATTTCTGATAGATGTCTTTTGCAAACTTGCAGTTTTGGAGATTTTCCCATGCCAGATTTACTGTTGTTATTTACCAGAAATGGTCTAACAGCTGAAGATATTTTTCAGCTACATCACACTTTTCCCTGTCCATGTTTGTGGCCACAGTGTCAATCACCAATGGAGTCACTGCAGTAATATTTATTACACCATTGACCAACAGGGACATGTGAAAACTCTGAAGTATATTGATGAAGGTTCTACTTGTTTTGTTTTGATATTTGTGTTTATGTCTCAACAGAGAGGTTTGTTTACTTTAGTGTCTGAGGCTTTTAGAACTTCTGTTAATTTATTGAAAAAAGTTCCCACACTGCTACTAGGAATTTGATACACACACAATATGATTAATTTTCTGGTTGTATCAAGCCCTGTTAATTCATTAGCTGATATTTCAAAGTGGAATTTGATACACACACAATATGATTAATTTTCTGGTTGTATCAAGCCCTGTTAATTCAGTATCTGATATTTCAAAGTGTTTGTCTTCACTTATTGTAGTAAGGACACACCTTGATTTGAGCCACATTTCTTTTCTTGTATAAATGCACAATCCTCAACCCTTTCGAAGTAGCCCTGCGGTAAGGGTCTGTCCTTACATACAATGCTAATAATACATGTTTGATTTCTGTGTCTTTAAACCAGTGCTCAGTGACAGAAACTACTGTGCAGTACAAGGACTGTATCTCACCTTCAGACTGTTGTATTTTATGTATTATTGATTGTATGATTTGATGAAGAGTTGTTAAGTCTCTGGAATGTCCCATGATACTTCTTCTGATGGGTTCTTGTTTTCTTATGACATGTAAAAATATCCATATTATAAACTATTGTATCAGATTTTTTTATCTGCTGCAGATACTCTTTAGTTGGGGAAATCTATTATCTGGATTTATTAGAAAAAGGATCTGCTTCTCCCATGTATGACAGCAAATGTTTCATCATGCTTGGGTCTAGGTACACCCTGTATACTATGGTGAATCTGCTGTACCAATCTTCTCTTCCTCTTCCTGCTTAGGACTAGGCCATGTCTAGTGACACACCATGATGGTATTGACTGGCATGACAGCAACATGTGTGAACCTGACTGCCATCAGTGCCTTCTGCAACCCCACAATAATCTGCCTCGAAGTTCCATATAGGTGTGGCTGATCATGACACTGGGACAACTCATCAAAGTGTGCATTTGTGCCATGTGTTAGGGAAACTGTCTTATCCAGGTCACTACCTATGTCTTATGCCCCATTCCTGTCCCAACTGTTTCCAACCCCTACCCACCATCACCACATGGTCATCTTTTGAGAAATCCGTAGCTAAAGACCTTAAACCCTGAATTTAGTTTGAATACACTCGTGACCTTGTATGCTACCCTAATTTTTTCTGTAACTGAGGCCTACATCTTGCCCATGACTACGACCTAGCAGCACCACATTTTTTCTTCCCAACTCGTTGTATACTCCTAGGCTTCCTGACATTGGTTGAAATGTATTGTACATTTCCTGCTGCTAGTCCTACCCGAGGCTCTTCTCCACTGAACTCTGGCAGTAGTAAATACCTGTTTTTGGCGTTGATAATAAAACTATCAAATCACATTCTCTTTCTTCCTACCTACTGCCAGTTCTTAACCACTGTCCTCCCCTTTATCTCTCTTGATCCTGATCAATTCCTACTTGCTTCCTTTTCTATTCTTCAGACAAAATGTTCCTACTGCATACTCTGCATTTCCAGGAGTGAGCCTCTTTTATTTTCCCAGAGTTCTCCCCACTGCATCTCCCCCCCCCCCACCTCAGTGAGAATATTTTCTACAAGACTGGCAACAAATCACCCAACTCACTATTCTATAACAGCTCCTGTATTTCTCACTCATGATTGGATTCGATAGAAGAATTAAGTTCAAATTTGTCAAGGACGTGAGATTGGCTGTAATCACACACACACACACACACACACACACACACAATGATAAATTGTTTTGTGTTGTTGCCGCTGTTTACGTTCCGATTTACAGGTACAGTGGCAGAAGAATTAATTACTAATAGCTTTGGTTTTGGATAATCACGTTATAAAGAATGTTTAGATATGTTTTTAAGCGTTAGCAACTCAGAAATTGTATGCCTATATCACGTCTGTCTAACCAGTAACAAATACGAACTGTGTTGATAAAAATGAATTAAAATGTTTAATTACTCTTTTCTGGTAAGAACAGACAGAATAGACACTACTGGAACTAACAGCTGCCTTGTTTTAACGAAATGTAAATTATTAAGAAAACTTAAGAAGATATTTTAATGTTTATGTAACACAAAATTTCGGCCTATGTCGCGAGTATTGGGATTTCTATTAAACGAATCGCTTTTAAGAAAAATTATTACTGAAAACACTAAATATTCATTTTCGCAACAAGAACGGACACTACAGCAAGTATACAAAATAAGAGCTCCTACTTCTTAAGGCACTCCTGCACCCACACAACATTTAAATCACTACCGATAAACTGAAAGTAGATCAATAAATAGTACATAATTTTGAAGCAAATTAGTCGGTCCATTGAAGTATTTGGTAATTATAACAATAATTCATAGGTTGCAATATACTTACTTCTAACTTTACATACAGACGCAAATGCTATATTAATGAAACACCTCGTGTGTCATGTATGGAAAATATGACTGTCTTCATAACGCTTTTGTTATCAGTATATTTTTATATTCTTCATTTCTTCAGACCTAATGACTCAAGCTACATTTTATAAACAAAGATATTAAGTCAAGTGAGGACATTGTAAACAAGTAGGCCTGTCTATTCTTATTACATTATTGCTTCTATTCTGTAGCAGAATTTTTTGGATGTTTGAGATACAGAGACTAGAAACAAAGACAGTGAAGGTAATGCAAATAGTGCAAGCTGTTTGGTGGATGAAGCTTACATTTATGTCTGTACTGACATATTACAGTATTTTTACTGTGCTGTTTTGGTTTGTGTTTGTTCTGTGTCTTATAATCTGGAAAGATTTTTTTGGATGAATAAAAGAAATAAACTGTGTTGCCATCTGCGGCATCGTAAGCTTTTATTACCGACATACGTAACATTTCGAACCACATTATTTGCGAAGTGTAGCTTTCCCGAAAGATCACGTTACATGAAGCGATTAATTTGATGGTAATTGGCTCACATTATAATTAACAGACAGAACGTTTGTACTTCGCTTTCATTTATTATTGTAAATCATTTGTGATTTTTTGTTCCGCTTGTTGTAAATACCATTAGGTACCGGAAATCCATTTTAAGTTATAGACACTTCTACTTCATCAATAACACACAGTTATAATCGTAGTCGTGTCTGTAAACGTTTACAGTAATACCTGAAACTTAAAGTCTTTGCATTATACGTTGGAAATTGTTCATTTTCTAGTTCTCGTTCTAGGAGTAACATATCTGCGACGATGTGTATCGTTTTGCACCAGTTGGGCGGAGCATCTTACTGATCAGGGGTGGAGCTTAAGTGGGGTGGGCGGGGAGTATGTGACGGGATCTTCGCTGGTTTTAAGCTCATATGGCCAGGTGGGGCCCGCGGCGGCAGCTCGCCACAGCACTGCCCAGCCGACCCGTGCGCCGCTGCCCCACAGAGGCGTCTTGCGCCCAGTGCTGGAGACTTCCGAGTAAGCACTGGCTCATGGCACGTTTATATGCACTTGAATGGTGAGGATTGGTATGCAGTGAGGCAGGAAGAACAATTTATTTTGTATTTTCTTTACTTACATTTGTACATTTTATACTCATTGTGTAGAGCAAAGTTGTCCCAGACGTTGCTTCATACAAGTCTAAAAAATTCAGCTTGTATAGTATTCTGTCCAGCAAGTGCCTCAACATATCTATTAGTAGACATACCACCCCTGAATTCTACTTCAGTGAACTCGATAGTAATACGCTCTGCTGGTACAGCATTTTCTTATCTCGTACAGACTACTACACATTGATCTTGCCAAAAGCCGAGAAGCGATTCTTCTTGGTGTTTTAGCTCACTGGGGCACTCTGGGATCCTCTCTGCTGCACTCTGGGATGCTCTCTGGGCCACTCTGGGACGCTCTCTGTTGTACTTTTATATTCTCTTTTGTTCACTCTGTGATAGTGTCTGTTTTATTGTTTATTTTATTGTTTAATTTAAATTTATCTATCTCGTGAGATTTTTTTTAAATTATAACTCTACTATCATATACAATTCTTATCTATTAGTTCAATTAATTCATTCTTTATTGATTATAATCTATAGATGGGTTGCAGGGGTTCCGACCCCTGGGGAGGTGGGTGGGTATTCATGCATGGCTGTGCTGGTAGCACTGCGCTACGCTCCTCTTACATTCAGATACCAGCACCTCAGTCTGTCTGTAGCAGTCGCTGAGATGCAGTATAAATCATCCAAATTCCCCACACTCAAATATTTTATTTAAATGCGCATATCCCCTGACGTTAATTCAATCATAGCTTCCCTGTACAAAAAATGTGTGTGAAATCTTATGGGACTTAACTGCTAAGGTCATCAGTCCCTAAGCTTGCACAGGAAGATACGACTTACTGTACGTCAGAGTAAAGACTATGACATGGGATTAAAACAGAGCAGGGAGTGCTACTATGGAAATTTTGACTAAAGACGAAGAGGTAGTGTACGAAGATCGTGACGATGTCCTCCAGAGATGGGAAGAGTATCTAAAAGAGCTATATGACACAGATCGCAAACCGGAAACGTGGAACTTGAATTACTCAACAGTGTAAATGACGACCAGAAAGGAAGGGCCAATCATGATAATGGAAGAAGTAATGTCTGGCATAGCTGCAATGAAAAATGGTAAAGCAGTACGTACAGATACCGGGAGAACAAATACTTGAAACAAGATGAAATAAGGGAAATATTGAGGTTATGAATAAAAGAATAAAATATGTGACAGTGGTGAATGGCCTGAGGACTTTCTGGCAAAACTGATGATTCCATTACAGAAAAAACAAGGAACCAAGAAATGCAGTGAGCACACCACAATCAGCCTCATTTCAAATGCGGCCAAAATGAGGTTTAGAATAATTAATAACAGACTTGAAAAAGTAATGGAGGAGAATCTTGGCAAGGAGCAGTTTGGCTTTAGACGGAATACGGACACCAGAGATGCAGTGGGGCTCCTACGAATCTTGGGAGATAGGTTTATTGAAAAAGGAAGAGACCTCTAAATGTGCTTCACCGATCTAGAAAAGGCATTTGACAATGTGGCTTGGGACAGGCTGGCGACTGTAATGAGAGAAAAGAGAGTGGACTGGAAAACCAGAAGACTCATTATATCTTAATCAAAAAGCCTCACTTCAAATTAGAGGAGAAAGTACAAACTGGATCGGACTAGGAAAAGGACTAAGACAACGATGCTGTCTATCACCTTCCGTTTTCAATGTCTACTTGGAAAATATGATTGCCCAATGCACATTAGATGACAAAGGAGTAGAAATTGAAGAAGAGTAGGGTGTTTGAGGTTTGCTGATGACATGGTCCTTCTAGCCACTGGGGAAAAACAATTACAGGATTTAGTGGACACCATTGACGCCATTATGGAATGAAAATTAACACAAAGAAAACAAAAGTATTGGCACTAGGAGAAAATAAAGAAATAAAAATTATGCTGAGTGGAGAAATATTAGAACAGATGCTAAATTTTAAGTATCTTGGAAGAAGGACAGGCACCGACTGGAAGTGCACCACAGAAACGAAAACAAGGATAGCAGTGGTAAAAGAGGCATTTGATAAGAAAAGGAGAATTTTCTGCAGTAGTGTGGACAGAGAACTGAGGAAAAGATAAAATGTTTTGTATGGAGTGTTCTTCTGTATGGCCCTGAAACATGGGTTTTGAGGAAAAAAAACAGAGAAAGGCTGGAGGCTTCTGAGATGTGGACATGGTGGAGTATGGAAAGAATAAGTTGGATGGACAGAGTAATAAATGAAGAGGTATTGAGATGAGTGGCAGAGAAAAGATAGTTGCTAGATGTAATAAAGAGAAGAAAAATAAATTGGATTGGGCATATATTAATAAATAATGACGGACTGATAAAAAGTTGTAGAAGGTTATGTAGAAGGGAAAAGGAAGCGAGGAAGGAGGACACTTCAGATACTGGATGACATAATGGACGGTACAACATACCGCAGCTGTAAGAAGGAGGCAACTGATCGCAGAAAATGGAGAGGCAAAGGACCTGCTAATATAGCAAAAAACATGATGATGGAGGCATAAAGAGAGTCGCTTTTCCCTCTCTGTATTTACGAGTGTAACAGGGAAGAAAATGACTAGTGATGGTGCAAGGAAACTTCCACCATGCACCATATTGCGACTTACGGAGTATGTGTGGAGTTGTTGATGTACATCTGCATCTACACCAGTACTCCGCGTGACACCCGGCGGTGTGTGGTGGAGGGTTCTTCTAGCATCACTGACAGTCTCTTTAGTGGGCTTGTCGCTTTGTCTAGGTGTTCTGCAAACAAAACACAGTCTTCCCTACAAGATTTTCTATTTGATCGTTCCTATTTAAGTTGGCCCTAATTGTAATACCTTGGCATTTAGCTGAAACGGCACGCTTTCAATTTGTGTGACTCATCGAGTAAAAGAAATTTAACGGGTTCCTTCTAGTTCTCCTGTGGATGACGTAACACTTTTCATTATTTAGAATCAAGTGCCACTTTACGCACCGCACCGGTACACTCTCTAAATCATTTTGCTATTGCTTTGATCTTCTGATGACTTTACTAGATGGTAAAAGACAGCATCATCTGCAAACAATGGCTGCTCGGATTGCCTCCTAAATCGTTTTTATAGATTAGGAACAGCACAATGACTACAACACTTCCTTGGGAAAGGGCAGATACCACGTTTGTTTTACTCGACGACTTTCGCGAACTCTCACCAGGCAGACAGGAATACGGCGGTCATCCGGATGAGAGGCGTCACGCTTCCCGTGGTTTGGCCGTCCTGCGGCAGACTTCCGCTGCGCCCGTCGTCATATTGAGCGCGCGCTCCCTGCGACGCGCACTGTTTCTGTTTGCTCCCCAGTGTCGACAGCGGACAATGCAGCCGGCGGGCGTAATTGCCACAGTGGCAGCTCTGCTTGCAGCAAACGGGACCTACTCGGTGCTGGATTGCGTCTGCTGGCACTTGCGCAATCGTTCGGCGCTCAGTCTCGGTGAATTTATGCTACGGTCAGACCAATGTGTCCGTTCCTGTAAGTGCTCTTTCCTGCTGTACGTATTCATAAGACGTTATGCAAAGTCCACTTATCAAACACTCACAGGCGGCTTGGCTTACATATGCTGTTATTAAAAATTATACGTTTTCTGACTGACAGTGAAGGACTACGTTTATTATGAGGACGCTCAGCTAGGTATCCACTCTTAAGGAATACCTATAGAAATGACATTGGTGTAACAGGGTAACGAGAACTGAAGGAAAGTGATGGCGTGCAACCGAATGCGAAACAGCCTGTCTTGGAGCTTATCGTAAAACTGGCTGTCCTTTAAGGCGTTGCTGCAGGTAGTGTTATAATATGTTTCATACGCACAGAAAAGACAGACATCTGGTGGTACTATTCATCTGGTGGTTCCAGGTGGTACGAACTGCTATGTCACACACTTTCCAGGAGCGGTAGCTTGTTCTTTAGGAGTATGATTCTATGCGCAGCCTAGGAATCAAGAAAAATCACCTATTTTGACGAGCGATTGGCCAAAAGCGGTGATCATACAACAGCTGTAGTTCTCTTACGTCTGTTCTCCCACTCTTGTTTGCTGTGACGTAAATATTCCCTACGACCCTTGCCAAAATTACACACACGAGAAAGAATCAAAGGACGCAGAGCAATAAATAGCGTTCCAGCCAATTTACCATCTGGTTAATCAGTCGGCATAACTGTATACGAATGCGAATTGATAGTAGATGATCTTGACTGATCTCTCTTGGTACCTCTAATTTCCAGGGTCCCTTTCATGTACGTTTCCTCTTCAAATTCTGATTGGCTGCAGTTGAAAACAAATTCCTTACTCAACGACGGGGCAAATTTGCTTACCTCATCCACAAATATTTCGGTCGATCCTGTAGTTTGCTGTGCATCGTCAAGTTGACGCTTTCTTCAAAAT
Source organism: Schistocerca nitens (assembly GCF_023898315.1). Lineage (NCBI taxonomy): Eukaryota > Metazoa > Arthropoda > Insecta > Orthoptera > Acrididae > Schistocerca > Schistocerca nitens. Next base: position 64,568,649 of record NC_064624.1, read on the forward strand.
TTCATTATCTCACGTCTCACACTTCTGTAGCACTGTTTGACGTCATGCAAGCATCCACTGCTTCTTTTTAAATCTCTGTAATGTATGTCGAGCATCCTTGAAACGCGCAAGTGAGCCTTGTCCCCCGTTGAATGTCTGTAGTTTTCCTTACACATTAACGGTCATATTTCTGCAGGCTTGTTCAAAATTTGTTCGTAATTGTTCTTTTGCTATGCTGTCTGCGATTTTCTAAGTACCTAATTATGTTTAGTATCCGCTCCTTGGACAACGACTGTCCTTCACTACGTTTGACTGGAAACGGGAGCTGCGGCTCTCTGACGATGAACTACAGCACACCTGTTTCAGTACAACTTTCTAGTGCCGTGCACGTATCGCCATCACTGCACTCCTCTTGTACATTGTTCGCACGACACCACGCATTCCACTGACTCATGCGCCACTTCTTTCACGCTCAGCGAAATTTCTTGAGTTCCATTCTGATCAAATCTCAACTTCGGCTACTGTTTCTGAATGTTTGCTTTGTTTATCGTTGCCATTGCTCTGCTTTGTAACAACACGACTAGCACTGTAGCACTGTCGTGAGTTACTCGTCAACTACGGCCGTAGCCTCGTGCTGTCGACATCATTTGATAGCTCCAGTCCCGCCCCCTGTTGGCATCTGCAGCCAGTGTTGTGTTAGCATCGTGGGCAATATGTGGGGCGCCGAATGCTGTCACATCTGACATGCAAGTGCATGTCCGGCTTGTGTCTTTAGCCGTAGCTTACGGCATACACGGAAAATAAAATGGGTTATTCGTAGGAGTTGACCAGGAAATCCAAATGTTACTTTTACAAACATTTACATTAAAAGAGCTGCAGAATGCCTTACTTCAGCTTTTTCACCTTTGCTTTACTTCGAGCTGAGGTAGCGGCTTTTGTACTTCACAGTTCTCGTCTAGGCTTTAAGCTGTGTCACCTAGGGAGATGTACTCTCGCAATTTTATTACTCTACAGTAATTATATTTTTTATGCTAAAATTTTTTTCCGCCGGTGTATTGCTGGCGAGCTTTCCCAGCGGCCCTCTCTGCTCAAGGAACGCCCATAAACTTACTCGCGGAGGTACAGAGGACAAAATGAACCTTAGTAGTCCCCGCGTAATGCTTTCAGACATACGCATGCTATCTGAACAACTTAAAATTTATCATACGATAAAAACTGAAAATGCAGATGATCTCTTACGAGGCAGAATTGAAGGGCGATTGTTTAATTGCACACATTTGTAATTTGCAAAACCAGCTCTTTTCTGGGGCTTGTAGAGTTTCCAGACTAATAGAGGTTCCAGGCTGTGGCTGGCCGGAGAACGCGAGCGGCCCGCGGCGCGAGTCGTCCAGTGCGGGGGTGGGGGCCGTGGCCCGCTGCGTGGGAGGCCGGCCTGCCTGCAGCCAGACACGCAGGTCGGGGAGTACGTGGAGGAGACGTGCCAGTCGGCCGTAAACACACTTAATGGTAACAGGGGTAGTTTCCTTTCGTTGCAGTGATTGTCAGGGAAAGTACCTCAGTCATTGGCCGTAACTGAGGCATTATTCCAGTACGGGAAGCTTCAAGTATCGCTGCACAGTTGGCGGGGACAGGCTCTCGCGAGAATACATCGCAGGTTACGGAGAGCGCCAAGTGAGTCAGTCGGCCCTCAGACACGACGAGGCGGAGGTCTCCGTGTTGTGCCAGGAGCGTGGACTTCCCTCTGTACGAGTCAATTACGTTCATTGATATCAGGTGTGCATTACTCGAACGTTCGCAGTGGTTAATTACAATAGGTATACAGCAATTGCGTCCAGATTTTTCGGTTAACAGTAGCAGCTGCCCACAGTCCCATCAGAAGCGACTGTTTGTATGTTTACAGCCCGGTAGCCACACCGACGGCGAGAGACGTCATCAGAATTAGCAGTCTCACTGGGCAGGTACGGAACATTCAGAATGTTTACCGGCGAGGTCAGCTCACCGCCGAGGTAGCCTCAGCCGGACTCCCTTAGCGAAGCGGATCTGACGAGTGTAGCTGCGCGGGCTAACCGTCTGTTTCTTCACAGAGACACTACACTTTCTTCTTTCCTTTTGCTTCATTTTGCAGTCTAACTCACTGAGGGTTTTGTCACGCATTTGCTCAAAAAGACGTGAGTCCCTCGTGAGGGAATGAGCAGGCAGAATATCTTTTGTGTGTCCAGAGATTCTGCCGTAAACTTTCTGGCAGGTGAGAACAGATCAGCGCTTTTTAGTGCAAAGCCACTCTCTGCCACTCAGTGCCTTCCTTGCTGATTTATTTGCGGCGAGGAACCGTATGTCAACCGCACTTGCATCTCGGTCGACAATTTCAGTTCGATTATTTCTAAAATCATCTCAACATTTGATCAGTACTTAGCTATTACATTTGTTTTCTCCCTGCTCCGTAAGCGCTGAACGTTCCCACACAAGTACAAGGGGACAGAAGTGCAACTACTGCCTCGGAAGTGTACAGAACAACGAATGGCAGCGCCTCTGTAACTTACCTAACGAGATACCCTGGGTAAACACGGCTACAGCTAAGAGGAAAATACTGCTCAGAGGCGGATACCAGAGATTAAAGCGAGAGGAGAGTGGTATGCCGATTACATCATTGGGAATTTCAGCTTTTCTGGCTGCAGTTATTTGACTGTGACGCAGTACTTGGCAGGTAGACTGTGATGAGACAGGCTAACTGTGAGGCGCTCCAGGAGATGAGAGTACAGAATGCCTGGACTGGAGATCAGAAGTCACCAGGAAACGCTCCCTCCGGCTGCCGCTCCAGTCTGGAGCGCCCTGCCGCCTGCAGCTCAGCTGCCTCTCGGCCAGCCTGCAGCCTCCTCTCCAGCCCCGCACTGCCAGTTCTGGCGTTCTGCAAAGGTTTATGAGCACGGGTCCATATGTCTTATTCCCAGTCTCGCCAATCAAACCAGTTAACGATAAGTGTGATTTTCACTTAAATATTACTGTCTGCGCCTAGCCAGGTACATCGCACGTTCCTGTGGTAGCGGTGCTAACTCTGTCAAGCTGGGGCAGAACAGCATGGCTGACATGCGACATTAAATTATTTTGTTGAAAGGATGTCGAAAGTATCGCAAGCGAGCTGTCTCAAGGACTCAGAAATGTAACAGCTGCGATCAGTGTAACCAATTACGTATTGTATACCGAGTGGCTCCCCGTGAGATGGGCGAGAGTGCAACGTGGCATTCTCCGCTCTGCTCAGGGCCTCGATGCACGGATCTTCCACACCTATGCTGCAGTCAGAACTTCGGCTCATACGGAATGACGGCACAGTGTCCAGTGTTGTACTGTCGGCGCAGCTCTTCCCGCTTCCTCGTCAAGGGGAGCCGCAGCAGTGGTCGCCGTGCTGACAGTCAGCTGACTTGTTGGCCTTTTGCTTGTAAAAGTGTGCAGCACACCTCACGCCGTGTCGATTATCGTTGGCTGCAGCTCTCTTAGTGTTTCACTGTCAGTAGCTGCTAGTACTGATGTGCATATGAGTAGCCCGTGGAAGCTCGTGAGTCAGAGTGCAGACCTCGAGGTGACTGAAGAACGTTTTTCAGATTGGCCACTGGGGCTCGCAACGTGCGACAGCCGGGAGCAGCCGTCCCCCGCGTGGTCAGCTGCGCAGCGCCTGGCAGTCCGCATCTGGAACTCCGGACTGCAGCCGCGGCCAGCAGGTGGAGCGGCGGAGGGAGGGGGGTGCGCCGGCGCCCTGGCGCAGCTCCGCCGCCTCACGAGTGACGAATCCCGGGAACTCCACCGGGAGCTCGACTGCCGGAGCGCTGACGACTGTATCAGCTCCCGCTGTGTACCGAGGTATGTAGACCACTCGACGCCATTACTACTAACCGTACAACTAATTCTTTCCTTAAATTTATTCTCAATGCTGTCACCTACTTTTCCTATTTTGCTATACTAACTATCTGTCAATAAGGGCATATTTGTGAGACCCAAAGAGGAAGCGCGCTAATGCCTTCTGCCGCCGCCTCTTCTGTTGACACTTTCCACCGAGCAGTCAATGGAATGTGCCTCGTGGCATACGTCTCCCTCCGCTCGCTGTCTCCGCATATCGCTACAGCAGACAGTAAATGATCTGATGATGACAGTCAAAGACTGAAAGCGGTAACTAACAATAAAAGCTTTTCATCGAGACTGCTTGCCTTACTAAAATTGAATTTATATCCCTATTTCCCAACCGTATTATCAAAAATCAATAAAAGTACAGTGTCGTTTGAGATGACAACAGCTGTAGCTCGATATCGTTGTTAGTTGTAAATTAGTTCAAAAGTGAACAATAAACACTGCAAGTGGCTAAATTAATTACTTTTCGAAAGAAGCAATTATAGAGTCAACACCCTGCACCACCAGATTAGAGTAATACTCCACAACATTTGCTGTATATACGTAATTAAAATCTCTAACATGGCAGCAGTCAGCAACAGTAAAATTATGGAAGCCATAGGAATCGTACAGCCAACCAGTGGCACGTCAGATGTTTATTCACACTTTTACCTTGCTTTACTGTTCATTAAGCCATGTGGCTATACGTTAGCATTTATATGGGTCATTTTAGTGTTGACTGAGCTTTATGAACTGAGCTTTATGACCTATTTTCTCTTTTCACACAATAAGTTTACACACGTTACTACTTCTTCCAAGGAAGAATGGTTTATATCTGTTTAAACCTATGTAAGGATTCGAATAAACTTGTGAGGTACAACTAGCTGGTGCATGATTCCCATTTTTTCCATACATCATTAAGTTATAGTAAGACAGTCACATTCAAGCCAACTTTTGCTTCAAGGATCATGAAATGGCATCGCGGTATTACCACCTCTAGCCTCGAAGACTTCGTCAAGTCGGCGGGGAAGAGAGTTCCGAATGTTTCTTCAGATACGCAGCATCGGCCCGAGGCCTCCCACTGATGTATCAGATCCCGCAGAGCTACCAGTGTGTGGGGATGTCGGCTGCCACGTCTCAGCTGCTGTTCCAGACAGTACCGTACAACGTCTGCGGCTCTGAGACCGGGTTGTCTAGTGGTCGCCTCGAGGTGCTGTAGGGCGCCTGAGTGTTCGTGAAACCGGGAGTGTATGCACGCAGCCCTGGGAACACGACTGTGTGTGTCATCTTCCACAACGCAAGTGTCCAGAGAATAGGGCAACACTTCGTCACCGACAATGTTGAAATAAACGTGCTGGTTCAGGTTCACATTGACCGTAGTGACTGAATCCAAGTCGCGGTGATAGAAACACCCCTATGACACCATGGAACCACCAGTGGCTTGAACTGCATCCTCTATAGGCCGTCGGTCCCATCGCCACCTACGTAATTTCAGAAGAGGCGAAATCGCGCGACTCGTGTGACGCACCTCCACCCAGCCACTGTCCGTCTCTGTGTGGTTTGGCTCACTCAAGACGCACAGCTGTGTGTGTCTGTGTGAGGGGCGGTCGCTGACTCCAAATGTCGAGTCTGTGCAGCCGCCTTCCGAACGATTGCTAGGCAGCCGGTTCTGATGGAGCAGCTTTGCCAGGCATTGGCAATTTGCGTCTGGTTTGGAAGCGATCGCCAGTCACTTGGAGTGACACTCGTCAACAGCCCTGTCGGCTAGGATATTTTTACGCCTCTGCCTCACATCACTACGAGTGGTTCACCATTCGTTGCAGATACTTGGACAGTCCACATTGATAGACCAACAGATCGTGTAACTTTACTAGTGGTGTAGTCGTGGACATGTCCAAACGCAAAAATTCCTTTCTGCCAATTCTCGACATCTCCACGTCGACGCATGTGACCGCCCTGATCCCACGCGATTGTCACCTCACCGTCTCCGCTGACGTTAGCGGTGGAGCGTCACGTGACCGCCTGGTTTCTCCCCTGCAGCACGGCATCCAGCCCTCCAAAGCGACCTCTTTGCTCAACTAAGTGGAGATTAGTTCATGCTTTCCAGAATGTCTGCGTTTTGTACACTTTTAGCCAACACTTAATTCGTCTATGATAAGCATCAGGCACAAATAACTTTGTAGTTGGCGACTTCAAGCACACTTTGTTCGTTTTTAATTTCACTCATAAATGATGTACCATAATCGGTGTATTACTTTCTTTCTACAAAAGACATACCGTTTTACGATCGCCACCCAAGTGTTGTTATTGCTGTTAGAGGCATGTGTGTACTGTTCACTGAACATACACCAGTTTCAAATCTTAGTTCCTCATTTGCACATAATGACATTTTAATATAATAAAGGAAAACGGTCCTGATGTTCTGCAACTACTATTTACATAATCACGGACTAGGATTTATGTTCTTATGCTGAGATATGATGGGTTGTGATTAAATTCGTAACATCTGCACAACATTGGGAAAATGTTTCCGTTGTGATATTATTTTCATGCTCTGTCGATCATCGAACGATAATTCATTTACTTAGTTTCATTTTCTGTCAAATATGGTTATGTCTCCGTCATACACACATGAAAAAAAGTTTTGCATCACTCCAGTTCCCAGAACTCCTGAAGATAGACGTTGATTGTGGATATTGTATGACAGTTACAGTCCCTTCGACTGTTCAGAGATGTCACTAAACCCGCCCAAAGACGTAAACAACCGTGCATGAGCAGCGCTTATTAGACGGAAGGGATCCGACAGTTCCAGTCGTTCCACCAGGAAGGAGGTACACGGCTGGTGTTGTCTGTAGTTCAACCATGCCTAGACGGTCTCTACCGCGGTTCGATCGCGTCCGCATTGTTACTTTGTGCCAGGAAGGGCTCTGAACAGGAGAAGTGTCCAGGCGTGTTGGAGTGAACCAAGGCGATGTTGTTCGGACATGGAGAAGATACAGAGAGACAGGAACTGCAATCACATGCCTCGTTCAGGCCGCCCAAGGGCTACTACTACTGCAGTGGATAACTGCTACCTACGGATTATGGGTCGGAGAAACCCTGACAGCAACGCCACTATGTTGAATAACGCTTTTCGTGCAGCCACAGGACGTCCTGTTGCAACTGAAACTGTGCGCAATCGGCTGCATAATGCGCAACTTCACTCCCGACGTCCGTGGCGAAGTCCATCTTTGGAACCACGACACCGTGCAGCGCGGTACGTGACCCACCAACCAATCTGAGGGATCTACGCCGATTCGCCGTTGAGGAGTGAGACAATCTGGACCAACAGTGCCTTGAAGAACTTGTGGATAGCACGCCACGACGAATACTGGCATGTATCAATGCCAGAGGACGTGCTTCTGGGTATTAGAGGTACCAGTGTGTACAGCATCTGGACCACCACCTCTGAAGGTCTCGCTGTATGGTGGAACAACGTGCAACGTGTGGTTTTCTTGACCAATAAAAAGGGCGGAAATGATGTTTATGTTGATATCTATTCCAATTTTCTGTACAGGTTCCGGAACTCTCGGAACCGATGTGATGCAATCTATTTTTTGATGTGTGTATTAAGCAGTGAAATACATCTCAACATATCCATATCTTACGATGACCTGTCACATTCAAAAGGGTAATTAGATTAGGAAGGAAGACTCTAAAGCAGTAGATGAGTTGTCCTATTCAGGCAGCAACATAATTGTTTGTAGCCGAAGTAGACAGGATATAAAATACAGACTGGCTTGGGCTTGGAAAACACCTGTTTAACATAAATTTGACCTTTAGGCTGTCATTTCTTAAGGTACTTGTCACGAGTGTATTCTTGTATGGAAGTGAAACATGGATGGTAAGCAGCTGACACAAGAAGAGAATATGAGGTACTGAGATGTAGTGCTAGAGCAAACTGCTGAAGAATAGGTGTTTAGATGGTTTAATTAATGAGAAGATACTGAATCGAATTAGAGACAGTAAAAAATATGCCACAACTTGACTGAAGGAAGGGATCAGTTGACAGAACACCTGGGACGTTAGCGAATCGTCCGTTTGGTAATGGAGAAGTAGTGTGGGGAGAAAAACTTGTATATGGACACCGAGTGATGAGTACAGCAAACAGGTTCAGATGAATGCAGGCTGCAGTAGTGGAGGGGCTCGCACAGGATAGTGTAGCATGGAGAGCGGCATCAAACCGGTCTTCGAATTAACAATCACAGCGACAAATAACTACGACAATTGTAATGATAACAGAAATAACGTTATTTCTCACTAATCTGAAATCTGAATCTTACTGACAGATGGAAACTGTGTGTCAGGCCGGCACTCAAACCCAGTCCTCCTCCTTTTGCGGACACTTCTCACACCAACTGTAGTATCGAGATATGAACAACAATGTGGGCATTGTCGGTCCGCCTTGATGCAAAATATTTTTGTTGTTCATTTATTTATTTATTCATTGCCCATGTTAGTTTCAGAAACAAATATCGCCATCAATGTAAAACATGCTGAAAATAGCACAGTTCTAAAACGGTGTAAAACTTTATTACATGTTTACTGTTTGTTTTTTAAATATTGTGTTCTGTGGGTACTTACATAATAGCTTATTTATTATACATTACAGCGTGGTTTTAAGATTCTTGTTGGTGTTTGGGGCATATTTTCTGTGTTTTTCTGTTGCCGTTTTTCTCAACATAAATCATGTCATTTGCAACTGCGTGAGGGACTATTAGATGTGTCTGGAGATGCCTTGGAGACTGGGGGGGGGGGGGTATCAACCTGACTGTCGCCCACCATAAGTCCCAACAACCGGGAGTGATGGTCTGGGGTGCCGTTCACTTTCATAGCAGGACCACTTTAGTAGTCACCCGCAGAGCAGAGCGATATGTCCACGTCCAGTTTTGTTGCCCGTCATGGCAAGCCATACTGGCCTTACATATCAGCAAGGTATTGCTCGCCAAACATACCTTGACTAGGAAGGGCGCCAAACCTCTACCCAACTGACACCGTTTTGGGCATACTGGGTAGGGCCTTCCAACCATCTCGGGGTTTTCATGACTTAACCTGCCAGCTGGACATCATTTCGAACAATGTCCCTCAGGAGGACATTCAACAGCTCTGCCAATAAATGCGAAGCCGAATAACTAATTGCAGAAGGACCAGAGGCGGACCAAAGCGTTATTGACTTCGCTCAGTTTGTGAGGCTCTCGAATAAATCATCCAGTTTTCTGAAACTGTATTCATTACAACATTACAGGAAACACACTCAGCACAGTTACAACGGAGTTCTATATGTAAAACTGGAAGGAACAGCTCATCAGCCCAGCAAGAAAAATCACTATCGTTGGTTTTGTTATATTGATGACACTCATACTTCGTTATATAGCCTCATGGACAGAAAGAAAGAATTTCTAAACTTTCCGAATGATATTAGTTATAATGTAAAATCCAGTATAGAAAAAGATAAAGAAGTTGAAATATTTCAGAATGTATGGCTACTTAGAAAATCCACATATGTTAGGCACAGAAGGTCTGCAAAAACCTCACTCACACATGTGGATACATTCACAAAAATTCCAGTCACTGTCCCAAACTGAAAAGAGCAGTAATGAGAACATTGGTGGGCTTGGCTTATATAACGTGTCACCAGAGTAGTTGGAGGAACGCTCCGACCATTTAAACACTACTTTCAGAAGAAATGATTAATCTGTGAACGAGATAAATAGGGTAATATGTCCATAAAGGTATGGAGCTTCTCATGAAGAAGAACCAAAGATTTACTCCCATTCGTAAAAGCAGTCACGGTTCACATGATCAGATTACGAGGAATACATAGTATTGATGAAGTGTTTATACCAATTACGAAGGAGCGTGAATGTTTTGAACACTGTAAAGAATGTACGGCCAGCACTTGCCACAGGAGGAATATATAAATTGTCTTGCACACACAGTCAAGCACACGTGTAGTACAAACAGAAGTGCTCATTTCTTGCTTAAGGAACAGAAGAGCAGTTGTCATCTGCGAAATAGCAATAAATCGGCAGTTGCAGAATATCCACTCGGACCAGGGAAACTAAAAATTCGTCTCTGCAATGCAGAACCAATATTACTGTGCTTGAATTTACAGAGAGGGCATTCAAATTCCAAAGCACGAAAACAACTTTAAGAGAAAGAAGAATGAGAGAAATTAGACTAGTTGCTGACCTCAGTGCTGAATACAGAAACCAGCGCCAAGTTTTCCTCAGCAGAAGCTCGACAACACACGCACTCGTCACTCTACGCTCTTAAGCAGTCGTCTGATGACATCACAGCCCGACTGTGGCAGGGATCCGAACAAACAGTTCAGCTTGTAGAGCTTATAGAAGAGTCATCAGTCTTCTGATTCTTTTGATGTGGTCCACCACGAATTCCTCTCCTATGCCAACCTCTTCGTCTCAGTCCAGCACTTGCGACCTACGTCCTCAATTATTTGCTGGATGTATTCTCCAATTTCGTACCACGGAAGTCATTCCCTGATGTCTTACCAGATGTCTTATCATCGTGTCCCTTCCACATATTCCTTTCCTCTTCCATTCTGCGCAGAACCAGCTCATTCCTTACTTTGTAAGTTGACCTAATTTTCAGCATTCGTCTGTAGTACATCATCTGAAATGCAGTGATTCTCTCCTGTTCCGGTTTTCCCACAGTACATGTTTCACTACCATTCAAGGCTCTGCTCCAAACGTACATTCTCAGAAAATTCTTCCTCAAATTAAGGCCTATGTGATACCAATAGACTTCTCTTGGCCAGGAATGCCTTTTTCGCCGGTGCTAATCTGCTTTCGATGTCCTCCTTGCTCCATCTGTCATTGGTTATTTTGCTGCCTAGGTAGTGGAATTCCTTAATTTGATACACTTCGTGGCAATTAATCCTGATGTTATGTTTATCTCTGTTCTCATTTCTGCTACTTTCAATTCCTTTCGTCTTTCTTCGATTTATTCTCAATCCATATTTTGTACTCATTAGACTGTCCATTCCATTCAGCCCATCATGTAATTCTTCTTCACTTTCACTTTCAGGACAGCAATGTCATCAGCGAATCGTATCATTCATGCCCTTTCAACTTGAATTTTAATCCCACTCCTGAACCTTTCTTGTAACTCCATCATTGCTTCATCGATGTACATACTGAAAATACGGGAGAAACACTACATCCCTGCCTACATCCTTTTTAATCCGAGCGCTTCATTCTTGGTCATCCACTCTTATTATTCCCTCTTGGCTTTTGAACATATTGTGTATTACCTGTCTCTCTCTGCAGCTTACCCCTCTTTCTCTCAGAATTTCTAACACTTTGCGCCATTTTACATTGCTCAACATCTTTTCCAGCTCGACAAATCCTATAAACGTAACTTTATTGTTCTTTAGTCTTTCTTCTATCACGGACAGCAACGTCGGAATGGCCTCTCTGTTGCATTTACCTTTCCTAAGGCCAAATTGATAGTCATCTAACTCATCCTCAATTTTCTTTTCCATTCTCCAATATATTATTCTTGTCAGTAATTTGGATGCATGAGCTGTTAAGCAGACTGTTCGATGATTGTCGCACTTGTCAGCTCTTGCAGTCTTAGAAATTGTGTGGATGATATTTTTCCGAAAGCTAGATGGAATGTCGGCGGACTCATACATTTTACACACCAACATGAATAGTCACTTTGTCGCCAGTTCCCCCCAATTATTTTAGACATCCTGCCTTATTTAATCTTAAGTCCTCCAAAGCTCTTTTAAATTCTGATTCTGTTACTGGATCTCCTATCTCTTCTAACTCGACTCTTCTTCTATCACATCAGACAAATCTTCCCTCCTCATGGAGGCCTTCAATGTACTCATTCCATATATCCACTTCCTCCCCCTTTTTTGACGGTGAAATTCCCCATGCACTCTTAATATTACCACCCTTTGCTAACAATTTCACTCAAGGTTGCTTTGACTTTCTTATGCGCTGACTCAGTCCTTCCAACAATCATTTCTTTTTCGATTTCTTTACGTTTTTCAGGCAGCCATTTCGTCTTAGCTTTCCTACACATCCTGTCTATTTCATCACTCAGTGACTAGCATTTCTGTATTCATGAATTTCCCTGAACATTTTTGAACTTCCTTCTTTCATCATGGGTAATAAAAGAAATACTTCAGTTATTTATTTTAATTCCTATGGTTTCTTTGCAGTTACTTTCTTTGTACCTATGTTTTTCTTTCCAACTTTTATTATTGTCCTTTTCAGAGATATCCATTCCTCTTCAAGTGGACTGCCTACTGGATTATTCCTTGTTGCTGTATCCATAGCCTTGAAGGTTTTCAAGAGTATCTCGTCATTCCTTAGTACTTCTGTATCTGACACATTTGCGTATCGATTCTTTCTGACTTATCTCTTAAACTTCAACGTACTGTTAATCATTACTACATTGTGATATGAGGCTATATCTGCTCCTGCGTATGCCTTACAATCCACTATATCATTTCGGAATCTCTGTCGGACCATGATGTAATCTAACTGTAGTTCCCCATATCACCCAGCCTTTTCCAATTATACATCCTCCTCTTGTGATTAAGAGTTTTCGCTATTGCTAGCCGAACTTTATTACAGAACTGACTTAGTCTTTCTTCTCTCTCATTCCCTATCCCAACCCCACATTCTCCAGTAACCATTTCTTCCACGTTTTATACAACTGCATTCCAGTCTCCCATGTGTATTGGAGTTTCATATCCCTTTACGTACTGTATTACCCTTTCAATACCTTCATATACTTTTTCTGTCATCTTAAGCTTCCGACGTCGGCATGTAGTATCTGAACTATCGTTATCGGTGTTGGTTTGCTGTTGATTGTGATAAATGTAACTGTATCACTGAACTGTTCACTGTAACACACTCTCTGCTCTACCTTCCTAAAGAATCCTACTCCCGTTATACTGTTTTCTGCTACTGTTGATATTACCATAATAGCAGGCCAAAATACGACCGTCCCGCCCCGCAGCAGAACCCATGGATAGAGACCTGCACCGGTGCCTGGTCACCTTCACAGCCTTGTACGACGATCCCCAATCGACATTCGAAACCTGTACTCGCCGGTGAACACAAGCCCACTCCACTGATCCAGGTTCCGTTTCACGTGTCCCCTTAGGCAATTTCTTCGCACTCCAAGGTCCCAGGAAGTTTTTTATTGTTGTTCGTAGTGGTCGCCTAGTGACCAAATTCATCGTGTGAAACTGGCTACTTACTGATTGTGTCGACGAGCCTCCGAGTTGACACCAAACTGAGGGAGTACTTTTACAGATAGAGGCTCCAGCAAAACACAAGCGGAACTGAGCCCACAGAGTTCTACCTCCATGATACAGAGGCACACAGGCAGTCACATGTGCTCCTGGATAGGACCAAAATTTCCTGCAGCTACTTCCTTAATTACCTTGGTGTCACCCTCTTCCTGTCACTGTCATTTATGCAGCACTGCGCGGACCTGTGAAAGTCGTTTGGTTCTATTCTAAATCAACTGCACTACATTCCTGCAAAAAACTGGGGAGCAAATGTAGACAAACAAAACAACGCTGCAATTTCTGTTGGTTATTGAGCTGTCGCATATTGTGCTAAAGTGTGGGAGAATGGCACTCATACAGTTAAGACATAAGGAGCCATGTTAACTATTAATGACATTGCTACAACAGCTCCCACTTAGGGGTTGCATGTTCTGTCAAATTTTGTCCCTGCTAATCTCACAATCAAGGATGCCAAGGTACTAATTCCTAAGACAGGGTGCTATAAGTATGCCGGCCGAAGTGGCCGTGCGGTTAAAGGCGCTGCAGTCTGGAACCGCAAGACCGCTACGGTCGCAGGTTCGAATCCTGCCTCGGGCATGGATGTTTGTGATGTCCTTAGGTTAGTTAGGTTTAACTAGTTCTAAGTTCTAGGGGACTAATGACCTCAGCAGTTGAGTCCCATAGTGCTCAGAGCCATTTGAACCATTTGCTATAAGTATTCAGCCCAACTGAGTAAGGTAGCGCAGTATGGTCTTTCTTGTCACGAAAGATCAAGATTCAACCTCATCCAAATGGCACAAGAGAGACATGTTTGTATGTGAATTCTTGTATTTCATCAGAAATGATCAGTTCGCCAGAATATGTTAGCAGACTCGCATACCAGCCGTGATGTACGCAACAATTCCTGTCTGACACCTCGATTCGTCTCTAATGGGCTGGCGACCTCGATCAGTAGGAAACGTAAAAGCTGGAGAAGGGCAAGTTCAGTTTAGTTTTCACTATTCTAGTCTACAAAATACAGTCAAATTTCAGAATATCATCTGTCACATAATCTGACTCCATTTTATTTTGAAAGGTTGAACAACATGGAATGGAACATGACAACGCTGCAAACGGGTGATCTGAGGCATCATATCCTGTCCCAGTCAGTGTATGCTGTTCAACACATCACAAGAGCCACGGTCGGCAGGGAGAGATGTGAGAGGCGGCGTCATGTTCAGTTTGAGTGGAGGGATGAACCTGGTGAGTATATTATTTGGAAGTTCGTTATTGTTAAATAAAGCGTAATGTGCTCATTTAGGTTTTCTATAAAAACTCTCGTCGAAGTTAATCAACACATGGTGATAGAGCTGCACCACATTTGAAAATTCTGTCCTAATGAAAGTGCATAGAAATAAAAACATAAGAACTAAATAATAATCACACTGAAGAAAAGAAACAATTATCTAATCACAACAGATTTCATCTAACAAGAGAAGATCAACCTGGTCTCACATACAAAACGCACACTTGCCAGGTGTGAGCCCCGGCTGTCTATGTCGCGCGGAGATTTGGACCATGATTATGAGTGTACGCAGTTAAGACCTTCTGACCACATAGCTTTTTAACGCCCGTGTTCCACTTGTTTCTGGCACGCTCCGCTGCGGTCGCCCATTGTCGGAGCTCGAACTACTGTGCGGTACGGTGAGTAAGAGGTTCGCGTTTATAGTGGCGGTCAACCGACAAGCGACAGTGTGGCACCTCCAGGAGCAGTATACAGTGACGGTCAAATTGCTACAGTTCTGACCGATAAGCGTCGTTATATGTGGCTATTCGACTAACTGTTACACGAGGCAAAAGAAGCTCTATGAGCGATTCTTTGTGCTACTATTTGTACCTTGCTTTTTAGTTGCGGCAGTCATAGAGAAGACCCGTTAAATGGAGAGAAGAATAGTTGATTGACGTTAGACTCTTCTTTATGAGAGGATGGCAGTGACAATGATGACGATACCCTTTCACCACGATCATTTTCGTCAGACACCTTCATTGGCACAATGCGACGGAGACGTAAAATCACGAACTGACTGTTTAGGAAGCTTGCTTTGAAGAGGTAATATTGTCAGATTTCACCTTGCCTCTGTCTGTAACAGAGATCTGTGTGTGTGTGTGTGTATGTGTGTGTGTGTGTTTTATAAAAAACTGCTGCAGAATATGTCCTAAAATATTGCTAAACAGTGTTGACCATATATGCGCATGGCATTGAAATACTATCTGCTCATATTGCTTACCCGTTTTTCTTATTAAATAACATGTGTTCTACTTGAAGAACAAACTTTCGAAACACGTGGGGCAGACATGACCGGCTCCACACACGTCTTCCCACACTTGCGACATGAAGCAGGTATGAGGGCTCTGGACGTCACCCCGCTGCACAGTACTCTGCACTCGAGCATCAGGCAGCTGCAGTGGGGCGGAGCCAGCGGCAGGCAACCTGCCCCTACAGAACTTTAAAAACTCTGCATTCAAGACGTCTAAAATGAGTATTATCTTAAGTATGGCCATTTATTTTAAGATAGGGCGGGTGTTTGGTATCTAGGGTTGAGATCTTGCAAGTGTACGTTTTTCTCCTCACAAAAGAAGGTCGAGTTAGTTATGTTTACGTGAAAGGTTACAAGTAATAAACATGAAGGTTGAGGACAGATTTCATTCGATGTCAGATAATGAGAGATCATGCTGACACAGCAGTAGAGCACACCACCTCTAGTCACGACAAGGGCCTGAGTTCGCCGACAAAGAGAGTCCACGAGTCTCTCCAGTTGTGTCGTGTTCAGCTGACGCCACTCAACAGGTCCCGTAGAGCCGCCAGATCGCAGGGACGTTGAGACCGCCGCTGTCCACACGCTGGTGCCACACATTTGCTGTGAGGCTGAGACCGGATGGCTTAGCGGGCATGTCGGGATGCGGCAGGACGGCTGAGTGGTCGTCCAGCCAGGAGCGTGTCCACGCGGTCTGTGAACACGGCTGCTGTCTTGGGAGCGTCCCCAGGGCACTCAGCATGAAGGTAGCGCACAGGTCCGGATTAAAAAAAATCACTATGCGATGTGATGCGATCTAGACTGCTCGCTCACTAAACTTCAGCACAGATCTCTGACACGTGACGTTTTAAGACTCCCGTTCATTGCCGTTGCGATAAAAGTGACAATGCAGGAAGGTACTGTAACTTTTCCGAAATTTTTAGACCTTTAATGCCATACGCTACAGAGCGTACGGGGATCCACTACACGATGCCAACCCCAGCAGAACAGACACTAAGAGTCGCAAGAAACGACAGAGCCCGTGTCCTTAGACATAGTGTAATGTGCGTTATAAAAAGTAGCGGAATTTGGCACATTGTGTACATTTATTTACTTCTTTATGCGTTTATTCCAACTGATAAAATTAAGGCATTCGTGCACTCTCTTATATATAACCTGACATCTCAATGAGTCAACATTACGACATGCGAAGTACACGAGCAGCACACGGTAGTGATAATTATACTACTTCTGCTAATAACAACAACAACAACAATGGAGACACATAAGAACACACGTTTCTCTTGATGAGACATGCACAACTGTTGATACACATCCCAGTGATAAAATCAACTGCTGATGTACAATTTTGCAACTGTAGCAGGTATTATCACTGATGACAGAAATTAATGTATGGAGTTTCATAATGGCTCAAATGGCTCTGAGTACTATGGGACTCAACTGCTGTGGTCATCAGTCCCCTAGAACTTAGAACTACTTAAACCTAACTAACCTAAGGACATCACACACATCCATGCCGGAGGCAGGATTCGAACCTGCGACCGTAGCAGTCGGGGTTTCATAAATTCCACATGTTATGCTTTATATCAGAATACACATACTACAAAAATTGTAGCTCTGCATCTTTAAGTTGACTTAGATGTAAAACAGTGTAACTGTTTCAAACTGTGGATGCATTACTTTTACATGTTTGTTCGCCTTTCTTTTAACAAATTACATAATGATAAAAATATCAAAACTTTACGTATTGCAATTGCTTCAGTACAAACAGTCATGTTTGCACACGACGTTTGGCCTTGGAGCGGAGTGGAAGAGAGGGGAGTCCCTTTCTCTCTCCCTCTGTCGTTCTTTGTTTTAACTCGCAACCGTCGGTAGCTATCGAAAACGCTCGCTTCCCCACGGGATGTATGCTTCGAAAAGGATCAAGGCACAGGAAAGTTCCATGTGAGGTAACGTCCTGGTGAGGCTCTTATTAATACTCATACTTCTGTATTTACGGGAAGAATTGTCCGATTATCTATGTCTAGAAGTCGAAATCTATCGTTTTATAAATCCTGCTCTTCGATTGTGTGGCACTCCTAGGGCCAGATATAAGCTCAGATGTCAATTGAATTGCGATGAAGAGTGGATTGAAGTTTAAGAGAATGGTCTTGAAGAACAAAATGCGGAAAGGAGTGATACACTAAAGTGCAAAGCAATCACGGAATTCATTTGAATTTCTCTTGGGCTGTAGATATTACGTTGATGAATACCACACAGGCAGTTCATTTGAACAGAAATTGACACCTATGAGAAGGGCATCATAGAAATTGGACAAACAAAGATAGATATAAGGAGCTAACGGAAAAGAAACCTTGGGAAACAGAAAAAAACACAGCAATTGATCAGCAAATCATTGGCGAAAGTGTCAACCAAGAATTATTGAAGTTGGCGTCTAGAATATACGAGAATGGTGGTATACCATTAGACACAACCATGAAGATAAGAGCAGAAACTTGCAGGCCTATGCACAACTAGCATAACACCTCATGTATGGAATTTGTCGACAGGACTAATATATACAGAGGAATGGAAAAGATAATAGAGAATATGATAGATGACGATCATTTTGACTGTCAGAAGGCTAATAGCATGAGAGGGCGGTACGTCTGACACTGTGACTGATGAGAGAAACAAAACTTGGAAAATAAAATGGCCACATTCATAGACCCTATAGACCTAGAAAAAGCATCCGGAAATGTAAACTTCTGCAGGATGTTCGAAATATTGAGAAAAATGGGAGTAAGTTGCAAAGAAAGACGGGTGATTTGTACAAGAACCAAGAGGAAGCAATAAGGTTGCATGACCAAGAACAAAATAGTCCCATCTTCCTACCAAAGCGTTTGGTATGTTCCATTCTTCACCAATTCTGCTGAGAACCTCATCATTTTTTCTTTTATCAGTCCATCTAATTTTCGACATTCTTCTCTAGCACCACATCTCAAACGCTTCGATTCTCTTCCGTACCGGTTTTCCCACTGTCCATGTTTCACTTTCATAGAATACTGTGCTCAAAACTTACACTCTCAGTTACTCGTCCTCAAACTAAAACCTACATTTGATTGGATAGATAAAAAAAATCTACTCACCCAGCAGCAGCAAGGCACACACATAAAAGACTGCTGTGATTGGCAAGCTTTCGGGCCAGTGGCTCCTTCTTCAGGTAGAAAGGTTGAAAGGGAAGGAAGAAGGGTATAGGAAAAGGACGAGAGGTCTAGGAAAAGGGGTAGATTTTGGGATAGTCACCCAGAACTGTGGGTCAGGGGAGACTTACTGTACGAGATGAGAAGAGAAGACTAATTGTTGAGGACTGCATCGGACGAGATTTGAAAACCTAAGAGCCTAAAGGTGGAAGACAAGGTGATATGCACGACAGAGATTACTGCTAAGACATTGCTCACAAGTTATTAAGAGTGAGAAGGTAAGCACATTGTACATAACAGAGGTGGGATGGGGCGTTGAAAAATACATGGGAATGACAATGAAAGATGCAGGAAACTCTAATGGAGTGAAGCAAAGAGTAGTTACAGTGATAAAAAGCTGGGTGGCGAGAACCAAGGACATGTTTTAGAGTTAGTTCTCACCTACGGAGTCCTGAGAAACTAGTGTCTGGGGGAGGAATCCAGGTGGTGAAACAAGCGCTGGTGTCACGAATGTCATGTTGTAGAGCATGCTCTGCAACAGGATATTGTGAGTTACCAGTATATACCCTCAGCCTATGCCCATTCATCCTAATTGATAATGTGATGGTAGTCATGCCTATGTAGAAGGGTAAACAGTGTTTACGTAGGAGCTGGTATATGACTTGTATCTTTTCGCAGCTGGCTCTCCCTTTGATAGAATATGTTTTGCCAGCTTTTTTTTTTTTTTTTTTGTTCATCAGTCTACTGACTGGTTTGATGCGGCCCGCCACGAATTCCTTTCCTGTGCTAACCTCTTCACCTCAGAGTAGCACTTGCAACCTACGTCCTCAATTATTTGCTTGACGTATTCCAATCTCTGTCTTCCTCTACAGTTTTTGCCCTCTACAGCTCCCTCTAGTACCATGGAAGTCATTCCCTCATGTCTTAGCAGATGTCCTATCATCCTATCCCTCCTCCTTATCAGTGTTTTCCACATATTCCTTTCCTCTCCGATTCTGCGTAGAACCTCCTCATTCCTTACCTTATCAGTCCACCTAATTTTCAACATTCGTCTATAGCACCACATCTCAAATGCTTCGATTCTCTTCTGTTCCGGTTTTCCCACAGTCCATGTTTCACTACCATACAATGCTGTACTCCAGACGTACATCCTCAGAAATTTCTTCCTCAAATTAAGGCCGGTATTTGATATCAGTAGACTTCTCTGGGCCAGAAATGCCTTTTTTGCCATAGCGAGTCTGCTTTTGATGTCCTCCTTCCTCCGTCCGTCATTGGTTATTTTACTGCCTAGGTAGCAGAATTCCTTAACTTCATTGACTTCGTGACCATCAATCCTGATGTTAAGTTTCTCGTTGTTCTCATTTCTACTACTTCTCATTACCTTCGTCTTTCTCCGATTTACTCCCAAACCATACTGTGTACTCATTAGACTGTTCATTCCGTTCAGCAGATCATTTAATTCTTCTTCACTTTCACTCAGGATAGCAATGCCATCAGCGAATCGTATCATTGATATCCTTTCACCTTGTATTTTAATTCCACTCCTGAACCTTTCTTTTATTTCCATCATTGCTTCCTCGATGTACAGATTGAAGAGTAGGGGCGAAAGGCTACAGCCTTGTCTTACACCCTTCTTAATACGAGCACGTCGTTCCTGATCGTCCACTCCTATTATTCCCTCTTGGTCGTTGTAAATATTGTATATAACCCGTCTCTCCCTACAGCTTACCCCTACTTTTTTCAGAATCTCGAACAGCTTGCACCATTTTATATTGTCGAACGCTTTTTCCAGGTCGACAAATCCTATGAAAGTGTCTTGATTTTTCTTTAGCCTTGCTTCCATTATTAGCCGTAACGTCAGAATTGCCTCTCTCGTCCCTTTACTTTTCCTAAAGCCACACTGATCGTCACCTAGCGCATTCTCAATTTTCTTTTCCATTCTTCTGTACATTATTCGTGTAAGCAGCTTCGATGCATGAGCTGTTAAGCTGATTGTGCAATAATTCTCGCACTTGTCAGCTCTTGCCATCTTCGGAATTGTGTCGATGATGCTTTTCCGAAAGTCAGATGGTATATCGCCAGACTCGTATATTCTACACACCAACGTGAATAGTCGTTTTGTTGCCACTTCCCCCAATGATTTTAGAAATTCTGATTTGACCGTAAGTCCTCCAAAGCTCTTTTAAATTCCGAATCTAATACTGGATCCCCTATCTCTTCTAAATCGACTCCTGTTTCTTCTTCTATCACATCAGACAAATCTTCACCCTCATAGAGGCTTTCAATGTATTCTTTACACCTATCTGCTCTCTACTCTGCATTTAACAGTGGAATTCCCGTTGCACTCTTAATGTTACTACCGTTGCTTTTAATGTCACCGAAGGTTGTTTTGACTTTCCTGTATGCTGAGTCTGTCCTTCCGACAATCGTATCTTTTACGATGTCTTCACATTTTTCCTGCAGTCATTTCGTCTTAACTTCCCTGCACTTCCTATTTATTTCATTCCTCAGTGACTTGTATTTCTGTATTCCTGATTTTCCCGGAACATGTTTGTACTTCCTCCTTTCATCAATCAACTGAAGTATTTCTTCTGTTACCCATGGTTTCTTCGCAGCTACCTTCTTTGTACATATGTTTTCCTTCCCAACTTCTGTAATGGCCCTTTTTAGAGATGTCCATTCCTCTTCAACTGTACTGCCTACTGCGCTATTCCTTATTGCTGTATCTATAGCGTTAGAGAACTTCAAACGTATCTCGTCATTCCTTATACTTCCGTATCCCACTTCTTTGCGTATTGATACTTCCTGACTAATGTCTTGAACTTCAGCCTACTGCATTGTGATCTGAGTCTATATCTGCTACTGGATACGCCTTACAATCCAGTATCTGATTTCGGAATCTCTGTCTGACCATGATGTAATCTAACTGAAATCTTCCCATATCTCCCGGCCTTTTCCAAGTATACCTCCTCCTCTTGTGATTCTTGAACAGGGTATTCGCTATTACTAGCTGAAACTTGTTACAGAACTCAATTAGTCTTTCTCCTCTTTCATTTCTTGTCCCAAGCCCATATTCTCCTGTAACGTTTTCTTCTACTCCTTCCCCTACAACTGCATTCCAGTCGCCCATGACTATTAGAGTTTCGTCCCCATTTACATACTGCATTACCCTTTCAATATCCTCATACACTTTCTCTATCTGTTCATCTTCAGCTTGCGACGTCGGCATGTATACCTGAACTATCGTTGTCGGTGTTGGTCTGCTGTCGATTCTGATTAGAACAACCCGGTCACTGAACTGTTCACAGTAACACACCCTCTGCCCTACCTTCCTATTCATAACGAATCCTACACCTGTTATACCACTGTCTGCTGCTGTTGATATTACCCGATACTCGTCTGACCAGAAATCCTTGTCTTCCATCCACTTCACTGACCCCTACTATATCTAGATTGAGCCTTTGTATTTCCCTACCACGTTCAAGCTTCTGACATTCCACGCCCCGATTCGTAGAACGTTATCCTTTCGTTGATTATTTTATCTTTTTCTCATGATAACCTCCCCCTTGGCAGTCCCCTCCCGGAGATCCTAATGGGGGACTATTCCGGAATCTTTTGCCAATGGAGAGGTCATCATGATACTTCTTCAATTACAGGCCACATGTCCTGTGGATACATGTTACATGTCTTTAATGCAGTGGTTTCCATTGCCTTCTGCATCTTCATGTCGTTAATCATTGCTGATTCTTCCGCCTTTAGGGGCAATTTCCCACCCCTAGGACAAGAGAGTGCCCTGAAAGTCTATCCGCTCCTCCGCCCTCTTTAACAAGGCCGTTGGCAGAATGAGGCTGACTTCTTATGCCGGAAGTCTTCGGCCGCCAGTGCTGATTATTTATCAAAATTTAGGCAGTGGCGGGGATCGAACCCAAGACCGAAGACGTTTTGATTATGAATCAAAGACGCTACCCCTAGACCACAGGTACTATTTTTGCCAGTTACAGGGCTGTTATAGGAGGACACACGTTTGTTAACTCGAGATCAGTGTTTTAGCAGTAATCTCTGTCTTGTATATTACCCTATCTTCCACCTTTAAGCTCCCTGGATGCGGTCCCCAACATTCCTTCTCATCTTGTACGGTAAGTCTCCTCTGACCCGCGGTTCTGGGTGACTTTCCCAAAATCTACCCCTTTCCGCCCTTTTCCTAGACCTGTCCAGTCCTTTTCCTTAACCCTTCTTCCTTCCGTTTCAACCCTTTTACCTGCAGAAGGAGCCACAGGCTCCGAAAGCTTGCCAATCACAACAGTTTCTATGTGTGTTCTGCCGCTGCTTCGTGAGTCGATTCTTTTATCTATCCTATTAAATAATTTTATCAATGATTGTTTGATTTCGTTGTTATAAAACTGACAGTTGATGTTAGTTGACTTCGTTTGGCCATGAACATCCTCTTTGAATGTTCTTCTCTACTCTTTATGTTCTCTTTCATTTTTCCATTAAGAGTTAGTTTGTCCTTGGTTAAAATGGCTCTGAGCACTATGGGCCTCAACTTCTGAGGTCATCCATGCCCGAGGCAGGATTCGAACCTGCGACCATAGCAGTCTCGCGGTTCCAGACTCTAGCGCCTAGAACCGCACAGCCACTTCAGCCGGCTACTTTGTCCTCAAGGTAGCAGAATTCTTTCAGTTCGTCTTGATCCTCGTCTACAATTCTGACATTAAGTTGAACACTGATCTGATTTCTGCTAGACCTCATTAATTTAATCTTTCTTTGGTTTAGTCTTAATTCATAGAATCTACCCATTAGATTGTTCATTCTACTCAACATCTCCTACTGTTACCTCTGACTTCCATTGAGAACAGCAATGACATCAGCTATACCTGTCACTGATAACCTTTCAACATGAATTTTAATTCCATT
This sequence comes from Schistocerca nitens, assembly GCF_023898315.1. Lineage (NCBI taxonomy): Eukaryota > Metazoa > Arthropoda > Insecta > Orthoptera > Acrididae > Schistocerca > Schistocerca nitens. Next base: position 64,592,210 of record NC_064624.1, read on the forward strand.
TCTGAACCCCATTTTTAATTCCGTCACTGCTTCTTCGATGTACAGATTGAATCGTAGGGGCGATTAGATGTATGTCTTTTACCTTTCCTATTGGTCTTCCTACTTTATCCTCTTGTTTGATGTACAAATTGCACGTAACCCCTCTTTCCCTAGAGGTTACTCCCATTTTCCTTAGAGTTTCGGAAATCCTGCAACATTTTAAATTATCGTACGATTTTTATCTAACTACAAATCCTACGGACATGCCTAGATTTTCCTTAAGTCTCGCTTTAATCATCAATCGCCAACTAAGAAGTCCTTCGCTGATGCCTTTATCTTTCCTAAAACCAGATTGATCGTCATCTAGCACTTCCTCAATCTGCTTTTTCCTCTTATATACATATTCTTGTCAGCAACTTGAGTGTGAGAGCTCTTTAGGTAATTGTGCGGATGTCCTGGCACTTATGTGTCCTTGAACATACAGAATTATGTGAATGATATTTTCAGGAGATACTGATTGTTTATCTGGAGAACCAGTTTGATTAATAATTTGGATCCAAATTTCTGAACAATTTTCGACATTCCTAAGACCTCTTCTATATGCCTTCCACATGATTTGATCGCGAGTCTTCCTAACCCCCGTTTGTTTCTGTGGCTGGAAAGGTAGGCATCTCGACGACCACTGCTTCCCTTGACGTCTCACGGGGCCACCTGAGAACAGAGCAGCGTCAACCTGACCGCCACAGGCAAAAGCGACTCCCGCCGCTGAACACCACAGAACGCCCTACACTATGCTGCTTGTGGTGTGGTGTCAGTGGTAGCCACAGATCTCAACCCAGGTTACACCGGTCTGTCTGTGATGGCTGGTGAACTTCTCAGCACTCTGTTGTCTCCACCCCAACACGTGGCTATACATTCTGCAGTCGTTGCCCTACAGCCAGACGCCAGTGTAATGTGTCGGTACAATGCTCTCAAGTCCCTCATGCCGATGATTCGTTTTTTTTTTCAAAGTCATTAAGATGCACGTTCTTTGGACTTTCTCTTGTGCGATTTGCGCTGAGTAATTCCAATAGCATTAGGAACAGAACAAACATCGTGTACACACATCATTCTCCATCTGTAGCAATGTCTTTTTTGTACTGAAAATAGGCTGGCATATATATAATTGTACATGTGTATTCTTTGTACCACATTAACATCACAAAGGTGTAAATCGCATTCACAACAACTTTTGTACATGAATTGATCCACTGGACGAATAAAAAGAAAAAGGAGTACAAAAAGTGAGATAAAAACATGTGATGGGATACTTGTCACAAATTACAGAAAATTATGTGTATCATCATGTAATTGTAAAATGTACTGTTAATATGTAAGGTACTGTACCAGTACAAATGTAGTCATACATTTCCATAATCCTTAGAACGTTTAGGCCGAGAATGGCTTTTTCAGCTACACTTGCAAAACACCTTATTCAATTTTTTACTGAATTACTAAAATATATTACTTATGTTAAAATAAATACATCCTAAATTTAAAAACGTTTATGAGTGGACATAATTCTTCCTCATTTCCTTACATATCATACAACTCACGTGAAACGTTGTAAAGACTACTCATATTATAAAACCAGCATAGACACGATCCTGTGCAAATCGTTACGTCCTATGCTTGTCAGTATGTCAAAGTCAAATAGCCAAACTATACATCCTCATTAATGTTACTTTCTATTATTAGCACATCAAACTGACTGGAATTTATCTCGAGATCTCTTATTTCTTAAATCTGTCTTATTGTTGGGCAAGCTGTGTGGGTGATTTTTGAAATAGTTGTATATTTCCACTTCTTCAGGTATTTTGATACTTCTACCATTAGGTTAATTCTTATTACTGGATCTACGTTAGGTGATGGTACTCCTCTCTCTTTGCTTGATGTGCTCTTTAAATTTGTCGCAGGAATATGAGCTTTGTAACGTCTGGTTAAGATGTCCATGCTGTAACTCATGCGATTACTGACATTGTATATTGATCTAGTTTCAAAAGGTAAATGCTACATGCATACACTTTGTGGGTGCAGAAAGTGAAAGCTGTGCTTCCTACAGAAGTCTGATCCACTGGCTTGTTCACCAGTCCGTCGTCTCCCCTCTTGTGCAGAACTGCAGGCCCAGGCGATTGATTTCCGGGAACGCCTCTCCAGCTACTGGCGGGACTTGGCGCAGCTGCTCTCACTCGGTGCGACGCACTTCTCACAGCTGTTGGTTCCCCTCGCATTCGAACGAATGGTAAGTGGAGTTTTTTCCTGCTCTTATAAACTGTATTATACGTACAGGGGGTGAGAAAATGACACACATCACCTGGTCAGTTCTTGGAGAGTGTTTCCCAGTTTACCTTCTTCACACTGTAGCTATCTTTGGATCTCCAGTTCTAATACTAACCATCTGGAAGAATTCTGAACCAACCTCTACTTCTGTGAGCCTTTTGGGGCTATGATACAGGGAGGCTAAGCTCGGAATGGTTGGAGATTGGGAAGAAAATCGTCTGTATCTTTCTTTTCTCGTATTTGCTAGCTACTTCTTTAACAGATTCAGATAACTTTGTATACAGTCCTGCTTTAAAAGCTGAAGCATGTTAGCTTCATATTTAGTGGAGATTGGTCTAGAGTCTCAGTGTGGCATTTCAAGTCTCCATCAGCATCTTCTCTCCCTAAGAATCTCTACTCCATATGGAAGGCCTATAAAATTACTTCTCTCAACATGGAGGTTCGTCAACTTCAAATCTCGTAATGAACCTGTATACATACCACATAATTTATACAGTTCGTTACAACTGCTCAAACTCTTCCCACCTTAACATTCACGTGACCATTTCCCACGACTCCATGACCAGACGATAGCGCAGCTGACACTTGTGGCTCGACGCCATTGGTGGCCCCCTGTGCTCACCACTGCCAGCCAGCACTGTCCGTGTGACACGGCAATGCCCCAGCCGCCGCAGCCACAGAGGACGCGCGTCAATAACGAAAACCCGCAGTTGAGGTCCACCAGTTAGCGCGTGTTGCGCCAGGGAGTGGCTTTGTTAAAGGCACTGTGCTACTACAGTCACAAGCGGAATATCTGGTGAATGCGTCAGGGCCAATGAAAATCTGTGCCAGGCTAACGTGAAACCGGATGCCGCTTTCTGAGAGCATTCATCTTAGTCGTTAGCCTTTATGCACGTGTCTCGTGGCCTAACTCGAACCATTATCGAGTCTGAATTCTCTGTCTATGATTTATGAACACTACCACCAGTGATTTTACCACTACCAAGAATAAAAGCTATGTGGTCTTAACACATACACTCGACTCGCATTCGGGAGGATGACGGTTCAATCCCGTGTCCGGCCATTCTGATTTAGGGCACGGCCGACTTCCTCCCCCATCCTTCCCTAATCCGATGAGACCGATGACCTCGCTGTCTGGTCTCCTTCCCCAAACAACCCAACCTTAACACATAGAATGGCCACTGTGCATTATGACTGTTTGGATTCTGACAGTAGTATACATGGAAAGCAAAAGGACGCAGTATGATCTGTGTCTTTGTGTAACTTTTTGTGGCGTATGTAGCAATGTGCCAGTCCCTACAGTATCGTGTGAGCCTCATTTTGGATCCTTTCAGAAGAGAATTAGGCGATACCTGTTTTAGTGAACTGAAAAGGTTCTGGGTAGATTAAATCTTTTTTCTATAAATATTAAGGATGTTTGCTGGATGGTAATTTCAAAGATTGATAGTTGCGGGTTCCGTATTTAAGAATGGTTTCTGCCAACATCGTATCATGTCCTGTCATTGCATCTTGTTTTCGTTACCATCATCCATACATTTCACTGCAGCAAAGGCAATTTGCCTGATACGTATTCAATATTTTGTAGAGTTAGTACCTCACAGCTTGCGAGAATGTTTAAAGGACGACTTCTTTATTACATTTGCGGTGCAGCTACGCTTCGTTGATCATACACTGCACCTGCTTAGGAAAAGTATAATTGCGAAAAGTTATTCCGTGAAACCAATGTTGTACAGATAGTTTCGATTTAAAGACACACTTGCGCTTTCTGAATGAAACTTAAGTCCTCAGACAGCTGCAGCAGTCTTGAGGTATTCGTATTCGAGATAATTCCTCTCGTGGTTCTTCACTACAGCCCTGCAGAGTAGTACGGCAAAGCGTGCTGTGGCCCAGGTAACGACGCAGCTTACGATTTTGACCTTTGCCCCTGGTAACTGGGCTCTCAAATAATATTGTGTACAAATATGTATGTATGTATGGTCAGAATAGTTCAAATGGCTCTGAGCACTATGTGACTTAACTTATCAGGTCATCAGTCCCCTAGAACTTAGAACTACTTAAACCTAACTAACCTAAGGACATCACACACATCCATGCCAGAGGCAGGATTCGAACCTGCGACCGTAGCAGTCGCGCGGTTCCAGACTGAAGCGCTTAGAGCCGCTCGCCACACGGGCCGGCATAGATTAGGTCTAGATGGCAGAAAGCGCAGTGGCGCCATGGCAAGGACGACGGATTGAACGTTTTCGAAGGTGCCGATTCAAAAGTGTGCACCACCTTCCAATTCACTGCTCCTACACAACGAGGGAAATTCTGAATTTTATTTTTCGTTTTCTATACTGCTTATCGACGTACGGGTAAGAGTCGACTGCAGCCACGTGTCACCACTACAGTGATTTTGGATCGGTCCATACGCCAGGCCCCCTACTGTGTGGACTCGGCCCGTGTCGCTCGCTGGCCTCCCTCGCCCTGTGTTGTTGTGACGCCCACAGCCGGGCTGTCGGAAGCGCGAAGCGGCTCAGACCACAAATGGGATGCTAGCTGCCCGCTGACCGCTAAAGCCGTCGGCACACGGACCGTGCTGCCGAACGTTAACGTTGAGCGTGCCCAGTTCAACGTGCTGCTCAACGCTCAGGAATGATGCGACTTGTGCATACGGTACGTGGACCCCAACGTGGTATACGCGATCGCAACGCACTCAAGCGACAGTTGAGGGATGTTTCTAGTTCGTTAATCACACTGTTTACTCAACGAGCGCGTAAAATTCCCACGTTAACTCTATTAAAATGCACATTTCTTCCATCGTCCACGAAAAGGAAAGTACCATGTCCAATCAATAAGGACACAGGCTTACAAAAGTTCCATTACAAGCAGTGTGTTACAAAATTGGAATACTTTCCGCATAAGATAAACATTATTTCATCATTCCCACATTTTAGTAAAACCCCAAGGTCAGCCTTACTTGATCACTGTTCGTACCCAGTAGAAGAATCTTTGCAACATGTCAATTACGAAGCGTAAAAGAAAAAGGAGAAAAAATACCTTTATACAAGTAGCGTAAGCTGTCCTTTAGATTAAGCCAATCGAACAAAGTCACCCCTCAAAAAAAGGTGAACTTGTATTTACATAAAATCAAACATTACAGTCTATACTTATATTAAACTAATAATAAAGTATCAGAACCTAATAAAAACGCGAATGTTAGGAAAAAAAAAATTTGTCGTGTCAGGACGCGAACCACCGCCCCAACAAAAAAACCTCATTAGTATACAATGATGCTATTCATTACGCTATACCAACATCAAAGCTGCTGTATCTAATGATAGTACCTTACCTCTTGCCAAAACTTTAATCGTAGATATTTTACTAACTGAAATTTAATTATAACACATTGTACCAAGAACAATGCGTTTTGGGTGGATCTTCAGTGTGTCGCTGCCTTCAAATAGCCTACTCTCATTATACGCAAGTTACAATAATTATTTTGCCGCGAATATGATGTTTCTCATTATTTTATTGGAACGAATCACACAGTTAACAATGAGTTTTGCAGTGATTCTCAATTTGCTGGTGCTCGGAACGGCATATATACGTATAGGCTTGAAATGAATGACAATATGGCGCGTCACAACTCTGTACTGAAGGGAGACGGCGTGCGTGTGACGTAGGTGGCGTTGTGCCATGTCATTGGTCAACGCTCAGACGCACGCTGAGAATATCTGACATGGCAGATATTGCTCTGCACGTTCGGAAAGACTCCCGAGCGTGCTATTCCATGCTGTGACGTCAGAAACTCGGCACGCTCAACGCTCAACGTTCGGATGCACGGTCCGTGTGCCGACGGCTTAACCGCATGCTGTCACAGCGAGGACGTGACGCACGTTCCACACACACACACACACACACACGTAAACGTGTGCAGTATTCCTGGCGCACATCCGCAAAGCTCTACTTACGGAAATACGAATTGGAGGCGATAAATCGCGATCCCTCGTACAACCGGTCGGCCATGTATGTATGTATGTATGTAAATTTAAAAAATATTGTATTCGAAAGGGATTTCTTTTTTCTCTGGCTCCTGCCATCAATATAAAACTGATAAAGGAGGTATTTCACTCAAAAAATATTAGAAAGAAGGACAACCGTATTGTGAAAACAACTGAAAGCTTTTTAATTTCCATTTTTTCTCGTATTTGTGATATACGTAACAGTTTTGTTATTTCGTAATTGATTCATTACAATATACGCTTTCTTTTGTGAATAAGGTAATTTTTTTATTTCCAATGTCTATTAAACACTTATTAGTAACTCGGAGAGAGAGAGAAGTTTTCAGTGTGTACATACTTAGAACAGGAACAGCAATGGCAGCTCAAAAACAGTACACACACACACACACACACACACACACATACTCACACATACACGCACCATAAACATATAAAATACTTTCTTTACACGGATGCATATTGTACATGTTCCACACGAAATATATACTCTGTCTCTCTCACTCTCTCTCTCTCTCTCTCTCTCTCTTTCTCTCTCTCTCTCTCTCTCTCTCTCTCTCTCACACACACACACACACGCACACACACATGGACGCACGCAGTGTGCAATGAAACATTCATAATCTGAAACATGCAGTCAGAACTGTGACAAACAGCTCGTCAAACTATTCCACACACACCCAGTCAAGCGGAACACCTTTTTACTAACAAATAAACCCACCCAGACACATCAGTAAATAGTCTGGGTGCAGCAGATTTCCACACCTATGCCCCTCGATGAACCACTGGTGATCGTGATAGGACACCCCTGCTTCCAGCTGGAATTGCAGTATATACCTCAGTATATAACCTCAATCGAAAGGTCTCCTGATAAGCATTTGTGGTGCAGCGCCAATGCCCTAGAGGAGGCACCTGTTGAAGTCCCTGAACGTGAAAGTCTTTCAGGCTATGCAAATCACCGTGTCTGTCATGCAGACATGTGGGATAGTCCAGCTCTACCTCTAGGACATATCGCTCAACAGCATCAGCAGCCACATATTTGATCTCTTTCCTCAGTCTGGTGATTTCCCCTTTGGACATCCATGAGAGCCCTTGAAAAGGGAGACTTTGTTGCATGGTTTGCCTTTAGAGACAGTTTAGATCCAGGTAAAGGATGAAACTGAAATCGTCAGACAACCTATACTCCCCCTCGATTATTTGCAAGTTATTTGCCTTGGCATACCTGCGCACAAATTGGCAAAGTCACTCGTGGACCGCATGTTCCAGGAAGACATGCATCTCAACGTTGGTCAAGAATTGGCTGCTGGCTTGTCTTTCTTAACATGGCATCCCACGAAATCTCAGCCATATGCTACAGAACGTCTCGAAGATGTTGGCGGTCAGATGTACATTGGTGTTCATCATTTTACATGTTCTGATAAATCAGAGATGCTTAAGTCCTGCTGTTCATTCACCAAGTGCCCGTTCTGTCAATTCATTATGGAAATGCCTCTTAGTTTACTAGAGAATCCAGATATTCGTATGGAAAGACCTCCGTCACAAGTTGAAACTCTTGAAACTCTACATCATCGAGATAAGTGCCTCCCTTTGCTAAGAATATCTTCAGGGCGCGTTGGTTCAGCAAATTTCTAAAGAGACGTGAGCATGAAGCGTTGCGAATCCAGGAAGTGGTGTGATCATCTATGAAGCGGCATGTATTTGCCAACGGTGTCAGCATTGACACTGATCTTATCATCCTACTACCCAGACTCGTCAAAGTGATGAACTAGAAAGTGGGCATCATGCTCACTTAAATTGTGGAAAAGATGGCTGTGTGCTGTGGCAGTTGGTACTTAAAGTTACATGGGTTGTCAGATGCACTCTGGGACTTACCCGTTACGTGGCAACAGTCTCTACAGGGAGCTTCCTCACCTCTGTCCAGTCACAGTCCCCAGATATAACGATCAGCTGCCTGCTTGTACAGTGCATCATTCTCCTTCACGTTGGTCATGAGGACGTTTTCACTATAAATGTTATAAACATCCTGTACAAGACTTTCAAGCTCAGTGAGCAGCCATCTTGCACTATTCCTTTGACATAAGATTTTAATTTTAGAGCCATACGTGCTCAGAACTTGATGGGTAGCCACATGTCACAATCATCATTTTGTGACAGTGATACGGGAGGCAGAGGCACCACGTTCACACTGTACCACAGGAGCTAGGAGGCGCTCTAAATCGACGTAAACGACGAAGGGACAGAAGTGTTGGTGAGAGGCATTCTTAAACTTCGAGAACCGTTTATCCTTGATAAGCATTTCCACACCTATTGTTTCCTGGCTCTAGCAATCAATCAGGTGTCTTTCAAGATACATGCTCTTGGTAAACGACTTGAGACACCTACAGCAAAAATATCTTGCACCTTTTTGTTTTCATTTCAGAGGAACGTAGATGGGACATGCATTTTATCCAAACGTTGTGTTGCTTATCGTCTTCAGAGATTAGCAGCAGGTCTACACTTCTTGGATGTTTCTCGGCTAATATGGACATGAAGAGGGGACCACCTAATCTACGCTCGACTTCTTTGTCGATGTGCCACACAGCGTGTTAATGTTTGTCTTCTTCTTATGGCTTTCCTACATTCGGCCATAAACGAGAAATTAGAACGTCAGTGGACATCTGGTGTTTGTTGTGTATCTGTATGCCCTGTATTTTTTGGCTAATTTTTATCGCTAGAGAGAAGCAACCATGGAAATCAATTTAAATTCCTCACATCATGATTCTGGGCATTAGGACATGCTTTTTGTTAGCAGTATATACTTTTGAAGATAGATGTAACTGAACCCCACAATAGATTCATCAAAATCTTATGAACATAAATCAAGGTAGAGCATACAGCTGAGTGTCTTACAGGACTCCCTTTCCTGCATCTCAGAAAAGTGACTCAGTATGACCACTCTCGTATCGACTCACCCCATGATGTCACGACAGCTCTCCCCCTAACTTGGACAATGCTCTTCCCCTCAACAACACGTCGAACTCCTAATAACTCTGCACACGAGAAGGAGACAGAGACGCAGTTGATAAGTATCTAAGGAAGGAGAAATAAAAATCCGTATTCGTATGTATTCGTATAATAATAATAATAAATTCTGAGTACTTACAAGTAAAACTGTTGTTGTGTTCATTACTGGAATACACTTCCAGCAGCTCATCATCAGTGGGTATGTTTGTCATTAAGGGCATATCCAGCATGGGTACTAGAGGAGGTGTATGACGTCGGCAGGGAATGTGTCTGAAAGAATATGGACAAACCCAAACGAAAACACAGGTGAAAAAGAACTAGTAGCTGGTGGTCGTGTCAAAACACCGATATTCGCATTGAGAACATCTACAGACTAGAGCATCTCAAAAATAACAAAAAAAAAATGGTTCAAATGGCTCTGAGCACTATGGGACTTAACATTTATGGTCATCAGCCCCTAGAACTTAGAACTACTTAAACCTAACCAACCTAAGGACCTCACACAACACCCAGACATCACGAGGCAGAGAAAATCCCTGACCCCGCCGGGAATCGAACCCGGGAAACCGGGCGCGGGAAACGAGAACGCTACCACACGACCACGAGCTGCGGACAACAAACAAAGAATTTAATACTGTAGAATAAGCGATATCTGCCTCTTGTAATGGTCCACCTGGTCGTCGTTGATATCGCTAATTGCTGTAAACGCACTATTTCACTCCAATTTACGGAGCTTGTTAGCACTTGATGTTAGGTTGGCGCCGTTACAATGTATTGTATTGTAGTAATCGCTGCTGCTTGCTGGATCGCTGCTGTGTCTCGATGCTGATGCTGGCTCTAAATCTGGTTGTCTAGGGTCAAAATTATGAGGTCCCGTGTTTTTCATGTGCTTTTGATGATAAAGAACGAGCAAAACCAACACGTATCTAAACATCAAATATTTATTACTTTAGTGGCCATATTAATTCCACTGTCCACCAAAGACCATAACACAACACAAAGTAGTACTTCCTTTACATGTTCTTTGCCTTGTTTTGCCAAACAATAACACAGAAACACACTTCACCAAAGTGACATTCCGACTGCCCCCGACTGCTCTTTCGACCCTTCTCGCTGCTTGTATTTATAACATTGTCAAAGAACTACTAAAAAGAGATATAGTTTATGAGTCACATGTACATCTGTTATCATAATTTGTGCAGAAAAGTTATTAATTTGCATCGAGTGACATAATTTAACATGTTATGAAAATGACAGACAGATTTGTTGACTTGACAGAATAATTCTCTGTTACAAAAAGGCCGTTTTTTAGAAGTTTGTCAATTGACTTCTCTAATTTGCATAAATAAGTAAGTAACGTGAATTATGAAGAATTACATTGGTTTTCGTCTAAAATAGGATTGATTACGTGAATACTGAGTGAAAACGCTCCTAGTGAACAAATAGGTTTCACTGGGTGATTTTTATTTAAGGAGATCCAAAATACCTAAGTTGGCCACTATTTTTCGTACTTCATATTAATTATTTAAGATGAACTTAGTGTTTTTACATGATGACATTTGCTGTATCAGTGATCAAGTGATATTAACTTTTGTGTGGGTCAGTTATTCATTATAATTTAATGGGTCGACTGTTTATGGAGACATGTTATGCAATCATTGTTAACATACACAATAATTTTTCTATAATCATAAATACTCATTAAACTGGTTGAATTTGGAAGGGATCGCATACTTCATTAAAGTAAAGCCTTTAATATGTTCCGTTACAATACCCCCCTCGGGTAATATCATTTACAGAATGTTAATGATATTAGCCGACTAGGAAAAATGTGTCAATTACTATGCATAATGTGTATGTATACAAGGACCGTTACAACGTTTCAAAAATGACTTTTTCCTGCAAATATTTTAGTTGTGTTGTTTCAAATGCACTTTGTGTTATGTCAATCAGTATGACAGCATAATAAAAATATTTCGTAATACATGAAAGTAAAAAAAAATGTTAATCTTTGCTCCCAGTGAGCCACATGGAAAATGATCAAAAAAGAGACACAAATATATCACATGCGATTTTAAGATATATAAAAAATATATATGTAAATTATTTCAAAGTCAGCTCTCATTGAGTCACAGATTAGTCAAGATAATAGAAGGAACATAAATATATTACATAGATGGACAGGGCATATGTCCATAAGAAAATATTGCCACTGTCTGTTCCTTTTGAGCCACATAAAAGAAATGAAAACCAAGAACATAATTATAAGTATGGACATGATATATAAATACACACACTAGTGAAGTCACATGTATGGATATAATATGCATTTAAAAAAGAAACGAAATATTTAAAAAACTTGTCTCCCATTGAGACACATAGTCAAGACAGTACAAGAACATATGAATACTAAAATTGGACACTTAAATTGGTCACAACATAACACAAACATCAAACTTGGTGAACATCTGATTAGCTGTAGAAAATTGTCCACAAATCTTATGTCTAAGAAAACAATAGTAACACAATGATGGGTCTTGCACCACAATTTTTTACATTGTCTTTTATTTGGTGCAATCATGTCCCATATTCAACAATACAAAAAGAAAGTAATAAATGTTTGTCACCTCTTTGGGTGCATGGTTAAACTTGCCCCTTGCAAGTAAAGAAGATGTCTCCAAATTTAATATTCAATGGTGACAGTAAAAATATAAAAACATTCTCTCAGAAATCTGGAACTTTTCCAGGGTCTGTAGTATGAGTGGTGGTTGCTACTTGACACATCCAGTAAAAATCTTTGCTGATCACATGCTTTATGGAAAATGGGTAAGTAACTGTATTCAAACAGGGAAATGTGCTTAATCATGTTTATATGGTTTCAATTCAGTGATGTTTCTTAATCCAAATAACCTTCTTGATCTGGGAAAGATAAGTCTATACGCATTAGGATATGGGCTTTCTTTTATTTGAAATGGACAAATGTCAATGTTTGCTTTAACATATAATACATCATTTTCAATTTCTTTAGTTCCTAAGTCTAATGTCTCTTTCCTACACTTAGACACATCCCTCTCTGTTTGCAAAGCATTGACATTTAAACATAAACCTTTGTTTTCATCTGTCCCTCTTAACACTGTGTTGCCACTCAACAAATTATTGTTCTCACCCCATTTTTTATAAAGTCCACTACGGATTCTTATCCACCATATAGGATACAAGGTTGCACTTACCTTTGCTAATTCTTTCCAAAAGGCATCTTTGATTATACAGTTTCCATAGTTGTTCCACAAAACTTCTAAAAACTTTTCCCCTTTTTCTTGAAAACACACATTTACATTCCATCCCTTTATATTTTCTTTAATATTATTATTATTACCATTCTCATAGATTGGTGTTTCATAGTTCCCAATAGGCAATAGCTTGTCCTCAGATACACATTCCCTAGTCTGCATTTCACTTAAATTAACCTCATTATTACCCATGTTTGTCACATCACTTACCTTTACCACATCACTTTTCAATTCTACAAATACTTTTATTTCTTCCTCCACACTCTCATCAATAACATCACTTGATTTAGGATCATTATTTAAACGTCCCTCTATTACTTCTTCCTCCTCCTCAACAACAACTCCATCTGCAGTTTCCCCCCTATGTATCTGAATCTCAGCAATTGAGTCTTTGGCTCCATTAAACACTTCGTCATCCCCCTTCTTATCAAATAAACCCCCCAAAATAGATTCTACTTGTGGTGTGTCTGACTTGTTATTAACACCAGTATCCTTTTCAGCCCAACTATGGAACTCTGCAATACCTTCAACTTCTGCACTTTCACTAACTACCTGTGCTTGAACACAGTTTTTATTAACTGTATCACTTTTACTCATAGTATCCCAAAACCTTTTATTAAATTCTAATTTATTCATTCTAACAACTTCAGTATTTTCATGGTAATTACTCTTTACATTGTATCCTCTCCTTTTCTAGTTTCGGTTATGTGTTGTCCTGTCATAATATTGTCTAGCCCCAAAACTACGGACATCTAGTGGGACTGTCCACCGTTTCCCGGCTGGTTTCCTCGGTCTGTCCGTTTGTAGCTGTCGTTTTGTTCACTAGTTTCAACAAACCCCCTTCTATCTTGTTCTCTTCCCCAATACCTATTTCTATCATTCCTGTTACCTCTCCTCCACCCTCCCTCCTGCGTATTGTTTCTGAAATCATTTTCATATCTCCTATCTCCCCTATTTGGAGCATTATTTCCAGAATTTTCAAAGTCTCTCCTCCAATAATAATCTCTATTTACATTCCTGTTCCACCCCCCATACTGGTTGTTGCCAGAGCCAAAACTTTGGTTATTTTCTCTCTCCAAGGCCCTATCTAATCTATCTACAAATTTCAGGAACTCTTCCATTGAATCGTCTGGTCCATGGACCAATTCCCACTGCAGTCTCTCTGGTAATCTTCTTTTTAAAACATCAATTTGTGTCATAATATCAAAAGAATTATTCAAGTGAGCAAGTTTTTTCAATTGATCTCTGCAAAATTTTTGCATTCCCCCTACTTTCCCTCTATACACTGGTCCATTTAGAAATTCTGACTTTAATCTGGCTTGTATGGACTGTGACCAAAATTTACAAATAAATTTAGCTTCAAACTCTTCAAGCGTATTCCAAGAATCATTATTCTCATTTGCCCAGGATAGGGCCTCCCCTTCTAGAAACCGTTTTACTAACTTAATTTTTATGTTGTCTGACATTCCTACAACAAACATATCCTTACATTGGTGAATAAAGTCAATAGGGTGCAGATTTTCACCAGGAAAGCATTTCACTTGGATGTGCCCATACATTGTATTTTGATTGTAAAACATTTGTTTTGACATTAATGCATCTTCCAATTGTGTATATTTAGTGTGTATATTTTCTACTTTTGTATCTACATTAGTGGTGTACAGGTTGTATTCTTGTTTAAGGTTTTCTGATGTTTTGTCTATTCTCTGATCTAATCTTTCAACTTCAGTATCTACTCTGTTGTAGATGACAGCAATGCTGTCTGTGTTAGCTTGTATGTTTTCATTTAAACTTTCAACTTTAACTTGAAATTCTTTTCTGAAGTGTATCAACTGTTCTCTAGTGTCCTTACTGAGAGTAGTTTTAAATTCCTCACACTTCTCATTGAGATGAGTACTTAATAGATCAAAATCCAAACTTAACTTATCCAGTCTGTCTGTGTTTTCTTTAAGTTTCAAACTTACTTGTTCATTTGATTGTTTAAAATCCAAACTTAGCTTATCCAGTCTATCTGTGTTTTCTTCACTTGATTGTTTAAAATCCAAACTTAACTTATTCAGTCTATCTGTGATTTCTTCACTTGATTGTTTAAGTTGTGAGCTTATTTGAGTTGCAAACCCTGCTAGCCACTCTGTTAAGTTTAATTGTTCACCATCCCCTGGTTCAATTTTTACATTTCCTACGATCTCACCCCTCTCAGGTAGAGACATGTTAACAATTAATTATTTTAAATGACAACAACAACAAAATACCTTGCTTTATGTCTATGCTATGATGTCGTGGTCGGTGTTCTTGTTGGCTTTCTTCACTTATATTCGGTTTTATTGAAGCTGAAGTCTTGATTGATGAAATCCATTGACATAATCCAGACGTTAATCTTCGGAGCGGTGTGATGATAGTTTTTCGTAGTCGCACAAACACAATTTATTTATTTATTTTTGACATATTTTCACTGTTGACACACTGCACAAATAAACTTTTTTTTTTTTTTTTTTTGGAATGCTAAGCACTTACGAAATTTATCGCTGCACTACTATCATCGATGCACTTAAACATCCCGGACGAGCCCCCACTTTTGTAATGGTCCACCTGGTCGTCGTTGATATCGCTAATTGCTGTAAACGCAATATTTCACTCCAATTTACGGAGCTTGTTAGCACTTGATGTTAGGTTGGCGCCATTACAATGTATTGTATTGTAGTAATCGCTGCTGCTTGCTGGATCGCTGCTGTGTCTCGATGCTGATGCTGGCTCTAAATCTGGTTGTCTAGGGTTAAAATTATGAGGTCCCGTGTTTTTCATGTGCTTTTGATGATAAAGAACGAGCGAAACCAACACGTATGTAAACATCAAATATTTATTACTTTAGTGGCCATATTAATTCCACTGTCCACCAAAGACCATAACACAACACAAAGTAGTACTTCCTTTACATGTTCTTTGCCCTGTTTTGCCAAACAATAACACAGAAACACACTTCACCAAAGTGACATTCCGACTGCCCCCGACTGCCTCCGACTGCTCTTTCGACCCTTCTCGCTGCTTGTATTTATAACATTGTCAAAGAACTACTAAAAAGAGATATAGTTTATGAGTCACATGTACATCTGTTATCATAATTTGTGCAGAAACGTTATTAATTTGCATCGAGTGACATAATTTAACATGTTATGAAAATGACAGACAGATCTGTTGACTTGACAGAATAATTCTCTGTTACAAAAAGGCCGTTTTTTAGAAGTTTGTCAATTGACTTCTCTAATTTGCATAAATAAGTAAGTAATGTGAATTATGAAGAATTACATTGGTTTTCGTCTAAAATAGGATTGATTACGTGAATACTGAGTGAAAACGCTCCTAGTGAACAAATAGGTTTCACTGGGTGATTTTTATTTAAGGAGATCCAAAATACCTAAGTTGGCCACTATTTTTCGTACTTCATATTAATTATTTAAGATGAACTTAGTGTTTTTACATGATGACATTTGCTGTATCAGTGATCAAGTGATATTAACTTTTGTGTGGGTCAGTTATTCATTATAATTTAATGGGTCGACTGTTTATGGAGACATGTTATGCAATCATTGTTAACATACACAATAATTTTTCTATAATCATAAATACTCATTAAATTGGTTGAATTTGGAAGGGATCGCATACTTCATTAAAGTAAAGCCTTTAATATGTTCCGTTACACTCTGAACAATCGAAGTCGTTCCCCAGAGATCATCATCACCGTCATCATCATTATCAGCTGCTGGGTTCAGATCCCACAGCGTGTAACGCCTGCTCACACCTAGAAAAGAAGAAGTAGAACCCATAAGAATCACTTACACTACTAGCCATTAAAATTGCTACACCAAGAAGAAATGCAGATGGTAAACGGGTATTCATTGGACAAATATATTATTCTAGAACTGACATGTGATTACATTTTCATGGAATTTCGGTGCGTAGATCCTGAGAAATCAGTGCCCAAAACAACCACTTCTGGCCGTAATAACGGCCTTGATACGTCTGGGCATTGAGTCAAACAGTGTTTTGATTGCGTGTACAGGTACAGCTGCCCATGCAGCCTCAACACGATACCACAGTTCATCAAGAGTAGTGACTGGCGTATTGTGACGAGCCAGTTGCTCGGCCACCATTGACCAGACGTTTTCAATTGGTGAGAGATCTGGAGAATGTGCTGGCCAGGGCAGCAGTCGAACATTTTCCGTATCCAGAAAGGCCCGTACAGGACCTGCAACATGCGGTCAGGAATTATCCTGCTGAAATGTAGGGTTTCGCAGGGATCGAATTAAGGTAGAGCCACGGGTCGTAAGACATCTGCAATGTAACGTCCACTGTTCAAAGTGCCGTCATTGCGAACAAGAGGTGACCGAGACGTGTAACCAATGGCACCCCATACCATCACGCCGGGTGATACGCCAGTATGGCGATGAATACACGCTTCCAATGTGCGTTCACCGCCATGTCGCCCAATACGAATGCGACCATCATGATGCTGTAAACAGAACCTGGATTCATCGGAAAAAATGACGTTTTGCCATTCGTGCACCCAGGTTCGTCGTTGACTACACCATAGCAGGCGCTCCGGTCTGTGATGCAGCGTCAAGGGTAACCGCAGCCACGGTGTCCGAGCTGATAGTCCATGCTGCTGCAAACGTCATCGAACTCCTCGTGCAGATGATTGTTCGTCTTGCAAACGTCTCCATCTGGACATGGCTGCACGATCCATTACAGCCATACGGATAAGATGCCTGTCATCTCGACTGCTAGTATTACGAGACCGTTGGGATACAGCACGGCGTTCCGTATTACCTTCCTGAACCCACCGATTCCATATGCTCGTAACAGTCATTGGATCTCAACCAACGCGAGCAGCAATGTCGCGATACGATAAACCGCAATCGCGATAGGTTACAATCGGACTTTTATCAAAGTCGGAA